>NC_052050.1:16632475-16882475 GCF_903992535.2 Arvicola amphibius | reverse complement strand
ACACAGCCATTGAAGTTACCTTACTCCCCGCACAGTATTTAGGTGTTAGTGTACCTGGGCCTAGGCCCTCTGTGCAGTGGCTGTGACTGCTCTAGACAGCTGGAGAAGACAGCTGGCCATGACCCTGGGCCTTGGATTTTCATTCGTCCAGTGTAGGTATAAAACCATCATTAATTAAAGCCATCCTATCAGTTCTGATGGGACATTTGTGACTGTGGCCTCACCTGCTAATATAGTAATGAGGTTTTTTTTCCCCCATCTTCCTTGTTTTTTTTTTTCTTGCTTATCAACAGTCCATGTTCGATCAATGTCTATGGTAGAGTTAGGGCATGTTTGTGTGTACCTGGGAAATTTCCACCTGAATGAGAAATTTGGAGTAGTTGGGGCAGGATGGTCCCTGCCTTGAGCAAATGAGGTGCTAACATCTTTCTTTGTCTCCTCATTGTAGAGTCCAGCATCTGTACCACCCGAGGCGTGAACTCCTGCCAGCAGTGTCTGGCTGTGAGCCCTGTGTGTGCCTGGTGTTCAGATGAGGTAAGGAGCCTGTACCTTATTTTGTCAATGCCCTCACTCAAAAGGAATCTGAGGACGTTTATTCCGGAGCCAAATGTAAGTGACAGTGGCCAAGGTACACGGATTCAAGTTGCTTCAAATGCTGTGTTCCCAACAGGATGACCAGTTTAATCAAGGTTTTATAGTAACAGAACAAAGAAAGTAATAAACCAAGATGTTTTAAAAACACAGTAGTGAGACATCAGGTATGGTGGTTTGCAGCAAAGAGGCTGAGTCCCTGCTATAAGTTTAAGAATGTTAGGTTAAACCCAGATGTGGGTGATAGATGTCTATTTAGGGGGATAATATAGTCCCAAATAATTTGGCTCCCAACCTGTAGCATTTATTTAGCCTTGTAGAATGAGCAACATAGGTATGCCCCCACCCCCCCCACCCCCGCCAAACTTCAGTTCACACCCCTAGATTTAGGTGCTTTTGTGTAAGCACAGATGCATGGGACTCTTTCCTTCCTCTGAATGCAGTCTCTTTTCCCTGTTGAGCAAGACTAGCTGAAGCCTTCCCATTGCCGCATGGTGGGAAGCCCCGTACCTGAGTCTAGAGCCTGCTTTGCACTCCCACTCCCAGCCAGTTTGCTTGGGCCTCTTTTCTTGCAGTGATTGTTGCTACTCTTCACCAGGCTTTGCCTGCTTTGGGCTAGACCATCTCAGAGAAGAAGGGCTTTAGTCTCGAAATGAGAGGGGGTGCTAGGGTGCACAGAGTGTGCTGTGGAGGGATGCTTATTTTCCCCCAGAGTGAAAAAACAAAGCTAAAACCCAAAGAGCAATCCTGTGTGTGTGTGTGTGTGTGTGTGTGTGTGTGTGCATGCGCACGCATGCAAACACATTCTTAGAGATCCCTTTTCCTTCCTTTTCTCTGATGATGAGGCCCTTCTGTTTTCCCTCCCTCCCTCCCTCCCTCCCTCCGTCCCTCCCTCCCTCCCTCCCTCCCTCCCTCCCTCCCTCCCTCTCTCCCTCCCTCCCTCCCTCCCTCCTTTCCTCCCTGAGGTGTCAATGGGGGAACAAGCACAGCCCACAGGAGAGGGTCAGCCATGTCTGGGTAGAGAGTTTACTGTGTCCGAGGCCCTAGGGAATGAGTACCTGAGGGAATGGCTGTGTTTGTGAATGGGCTGGGAATTGGGAGCTGGCAAAGGTTGATGTGGATGTAGGGGAGGTAGGTGCATGTGACTGGAGAGGTTCCCAGCAGTTACAGTGGGAATGAGTCACCACCCCCTCCCCAGCAGATGGTCACCTGAGCTGTTAGCTGGCTCCTGAGCCACCTGTGGTCAGCTCCTTGACCAGCCTAACCCTCCCCTCACTCTGTCTGCTTCTCTTTTGGATCCTCTGAGTTTCCTAAAAAGGCAGTCTCCTGGACAGACTGGGGAGAAAGGGAGCAGAAGGCTGTGTTTATCCCCTAGAGGAGGGCTGCCAGAGCCTCTGAGGAGCCGGCTCACACACAGCTTTGGCCTCTGCACTGTTCGGCACGGGAACTGCTTCTAGAGGCAGCTGTCTAACATCTGGGCCAGACTGATCTCATTTAGCAAATGAAACATTCTCTGGGGTTGGGGAGGGTAAGCCCTTCTTCTCCACCCCCACATGTGCCCCTCCCCTCTGGGCTGCGCTGGAGGCTTAAGTGTGGTGTGGCTTCTCCCTTTTCATTTGTCATATCCTTTTGCCTTTGCTCGCCATCATGGCTTTGTTAAGCTTCCTTTCTAGGGACGTTGTAATTCTGTAACAATCCCAGGAGAAGGAGTGGGATGTGGAGGGTGTCTTGTTGGAACTGGCTGCCCTGAGGTTGGTTCGTTGGAGCAGAGGGGAGCAGAGAGGAGCCCCCTGAAGAAGACCTAGTGTCACTCAAAAGATATCTCCCCCTCCTCCCCTCCCTTTCAACCTGAAGTTAATGTAGGCAAGGGAGTCTTGGGGGAAAGCAAGGCTCCCCGGAGAGTCTGTCCTTTAGAGGGGGGGTTCAGCCCTGTCCCATTCTCCTTTTCTGTTTTTTTTTTTTCCCATCTGGGTCTTATGGGGACAAGCTAGAGCTGGGTCCTGACCAGCCAAAGCCCCTCCTTAGCCCCTATGAACAGATTCGGAATATTTACCGGTCACTATGGTGAATCTTTGCCCTGTGGGGCAGACTGAGGGGCCAGAGGTAGAGAGGCTGGGGAGGATTGGCCTATTGATGGGGTGGAGTCAGGAAATGGGTGGCAGTTAGGACCAAAGGAAACGAAAGAATGGAATACAGTGAATGACGACATCTAACATCACTAAGTGAGGAGGAGGAGGAACCGGATCCGGGGAGTCTGATGTGGGACAGAATGTGTCAAACAGGGAGGAACCCTGGATTAGGCCTAGAACATGGCTGTTATCTGTTCCCTGAGGACTTCCCATGCACAGGGCAAGCTGAAGTCTTGAAAGTGTTTGGATCTTGACTTGAAACAACCAAAGGTAGGGCTGGGGGTGCTGCAGAGCCCCCTGCCTCCCCTGCCTTGACTGTTCCAGGCGGTGCTGATGTTGGCAGTGCCTCTGAAAACAACTGGTTGGGCTCAGCTTCTGGTCCTTAAAGGATAGCAGCTCTTGGGTGTGTATAGTAAGCACTTGGCTGGGTAAGAGGAAAATAGAGCCAGTGTGTATGAGTGGGGTGTTTTGGGCCCATCTGCATAGGGTGTGTTCTTGGCGAGATAGATACATGGTTAGGTAACATGGGTTTGAGCAATGTGCTCTCTCTGGTTTATACAGCTAGTGAAGACCCCAGCTTCACACAGTATTAGACCTTGTAATCTTGTCTTAAGTGGTATCACACCGGAGTCTAGAACTTTCTAAAGCTATATGTTAGTTTAACAAGCCTGAAGTGTTTGTTAAATATAATGGCTCCCAGAATGGACCCCGGACCTATTGCATCAGAGTAGGTTGTTATGGTAGCAAGGGGGATACCATAGCTACTGGTGGAGGCTGGGGCTGGACAAGGTGGGTGGAGGTGGAATTGGGGTTGCCATATAAACACAGAGTACCCAATCCAAGTTGGATTAAATCATTTTTCATCTTGGTATGCTTTGAATATTTTCTAAATTTGACCATCTTAAGGCAGGACAAAACGCTGGGAATTGATGCGCAAGCCTGAGCACACATTGCAAAGTGGACCAGCTCCCAACCTGACATCTAAGAACGAAAGGGGAAGAATGGGGTTTGGGACTAGAAAGGAGAAGACTCCAGTAGGACTTCCTTCTCTGCATGTGCAGGGAAAGGCTCAGGACACGTGTGTGTGTGTGTGTGTGTGTGCGTGTGTGTGTGTGTGTGTGTGTGTATCAGTGTTTCATGATCATGTCTGTGGTTTCTTAGTATTTATTTATAACTTGGAGCATAATATGTCTATCTTGAGTTTGTCCCAAAATTTGTTATTATAGAAAAAAAATGTATAGTAGGTGTGGTGGTTTGAAAGAAAATGGCCCCCAAAAGGAGTGGCACTATTAGGAGGTGTGGCCTTGTTGGAGTAGATATGGTCTTATTGGAGGAAGTGTGTCTCTGTTGAGGCAGGCTTTGAGGTCTTATATAATGCCCAAGTCATACTCAGTGAGACAGTTCTCTTCCTGTGGCCTGCAAGCTATAGGACTCTCAGGTACTTCTCCAGCACAATGTCTGTTTGCATGCCATCATGTCCCACCATGATGATAACGGACTAAATTTCTGAAAATGTAAGCCACCCCAATTGAATGTTTTCCTTTATAAGAGTTGCTGTGGTCATGGTGTCTCTTCGTAGCAAAGACACCTCAACTAAGACAGCAGGTCTGGCCATGTAACTGAGTTGGTAGAGTGCTTGTATTACATGCATGAGGCCCTGGGCTAAACCCAGTACTTCATAAACTGGGCGTGGTAACCACATGCTTGTAGTCTTGATCCTCAGGAAGCAGAGGTAGGAAGATAAAGGCGAAGGTACAAGTTCGGGGTTGGGCTGTGGAGATGGCTCTGTGGGAAAGAGCACTTGTTGTGGAAGCATGAGGAGATGGGTTCAAATCCCCGGCACCCATGGAAAAGCTGGGAATAGCCACTGGTGCCTGTGATTCCAGGGTTGAGGAGCAACGGCAAGTAGATCCCAGGAGCTTGCTGGCCAGACATCTTAGCCAAAGCAGTGACCTGTAGATTCACCGAGAGACCTTCTATCAAAAAATAAGGAGGCTGGCTGTGCACACCTTCAATCTCAGCACTGGTGAAATAGAAGCAGGCAGATCTCTTTGAGTTTGAGGCTAGCCTGGTCTATATAAGGAATTCCAGGGTAGTCAGGGCAACATGGCGAACCCTGTCTTCAGAAAAGAAAGAGAAGTGGGGAGTGATAGGGAAGGACCTCCAACATCCTCCTCTGGCTTCCTCGTGTGTGCGCACAGGCACACCTACACATGCATGTGTCTGTGTGCATAACATACACACATACACCATAAAAACAAGGTAATTTTTGCATTACACACATGAAGCGTTCAAAGCCAATAGAACAACAATAGAAGTTCAAAGCCAACCTGGGCTAAATGAACTCCTGCCTCAATAAAACAAAACAAAACAAACAGACAAACCTCAAACAAATCAACACAGTGGTAAGAGTGTTTCTCTCGTCACCGACAAATCGTGAGTCCTGACAGCTATAGACTAAAATGCCTTGTTTCCCTTGCCTCCGTACTTCTCTGTGTTCAGGTAATTTCCTACCCTTACTAAGTGAGCCAATCAGACAGCAGTGTCGGAGTGGGCCCAGGGAGACAGCCCTGCGGTAGATAGAGCCTGGAACACACGTCCACTCTTAGTACTGAAAAAAAAGAAAGAAAGAAAAGACTTCAAGGATATGTTTTTCCTTGCCTCCCCCAGGAGAGAGCACACAGTACAGTGGCCCCTACAATGACGACTTCAGGGAAGCGGCCTCTGCCTCTTACCCTGGACCCCCAGAGGATTTGAGTATATCTGACTCACACTGAGACTTGGGATTTTGAAATCGTCTCACAGTCTTATTTTAGCCCCTGCCCAGCCCTGTGAGACAGAGATCACAGGGACTATTATTCATGCTGTACTTTTCCCAAACAGAACTAAGGGGGCCTGGACCTAATAGAATGTGTCTCTCTCTCGGGAAGGGGAGGGGATACAGCAGCTCATGGAGCTCAGCCCCCCCCTCCCCCCCCCTCCTACCTCTGTGGGTGATCTCTCCCCCCCGCTTCTGGGGTGGGGCTTGACTCTTTTGTGTAGCCTCCGGTTTGGGTGGGAACTAGAATGGTAACATCAACCCGTTTTTCTAGTTTTCTCTTTGAGTGACCTGGAGATAGCCCTTCTCGCATCTGGGTCTGGGGTGGGAATGTGGCCAAGTGTGTTGAGGACATTGCCTTGGTATCTGTGGTATCTTCCCAGGGCAGGAGGCTCTCAGGAAGAGCTGGGTCAAGGAGTCTGTTAGGTTTCTGACTTCTGACATCAGCGGTCACCAAAGGAGGGAGAATGCCTGGTCTTATTTTTCCGTTTACTTTTTATTTTTATTTTTCAGTGTTTATTTTGATTTTTCTAGGGACGTTTGTAGAAAGCATAAAGACTGTCAGCGCATATGAGCATGCAGCTCTCTGCTTATGGAGACTGTGCGGCTAGGAAGCAGGAGTGAGGAAAGCCCCTACCCAGAAGCACTGCTCCCCTTGCAGAGCTTGAGGATTCTTGGTGGCTTGCAGTTCTCCCTCAGCTTCCTGCCCCCCTGTCACCCCACCCTCCCGTTCTAGTCTCCCCCTCCTGTCTCTGTCTTGTTCTGGAGAGGCTCAGCTTCTCTGGCAGCTGAGTGATCTAATCATTGCCTTTTTGGGAAGGTTTTCTCTGAGGTCTGTGGGAAGTGGGAATCACAGATAAGATTGGTGGTGTGAGGGTGGGGGTGGGGGTGTGTAGTATGTGGGTAGTGTGTGTGTGTGTGTGTGTGTGTGTGTGTGTGTGTGTGTAGATGCCACCATCTACACGGGGCAGGTCTTCAACTCCTCAAAGGGGACCTTTTAAAATTTTATTTTAGTATTTTATTTATTATGTATACAATATTCTGTCTGTGTGTATGCCTGCAGGCCAGAAGAGGGCACCAGACCCCATTACAGATGGTTGTTAGCCACCATGTGGTTGCTGGGAATTGAACTCAGGACCTTTGGAAGAGCAGGCAATGCTCTTAACCTCTGAGCCATCTCTGCAGCCCCCAAAGGGGACCTTTTGAGCTCTTGTGGCCTGATCCCTCTGCAGGTCCAGGTTCTGCACAGCTGGACATGGAGGCTCTTACCCAGCTCTCCCCGCACGCACATCGCAGGTCTGGACAATCTCCCATCCTGTTCTCTGAATGCCCGGGGCATTTTTTTCCCTCTGGCTCCTCCCAGGACCATTCCTCCCAACCAGCTTTACCGCATTTTATTACATTCTCTGTGGAATGCAGTAAAACTTCCTTTATGAGGCTACTCACAGGCAGAAAGCCTGGGCGGCATCTTAGTTGTGTGGCGCCCAAGTTCTGCGACTCAGGGCAGTCACCTAACTTCTTCAGGCCTCAGACTGCTAGCCCAGAAAGTTGTGTTCTGCGTTGGTGAAGCCTCCTACCATTAGGTTCCTCACCTGTGAAATAAGAATGAGTAATTCCCGCCTGACCAGGCCGTCAGCGTTGCAGTGGTTTGTGGCGTCCTGTCCCAGCCTAGCTGCAGAGAGTGCTCAGTAAATGTTAACAGTTGCTCGGGGATATTGGTAGGGTTTTTTTCTTTTTTTTTGGGGGGAGGGGAAGCCTGGTTTGGGAGGTGCTGTTAGGAAAGTCTGAAGACCTAGACATTGGGAATAGGTCCAGGTTGGGGTGTGTCAGCTTTCAGCTGGCAAGTGACAGCTAAACATATGTTCAGGCAGTTGGTTAAGTATGCTTAGTGCCGGGGTATGATCGAACCAAGGGCATCGTGTTCCCTAATCCCAGGAAACTAAGCTCCAAAGTGACTTCTATGGGGTCACATGGCTAGCTAGCAGTGACCTAGCTCTGGGGCCTGTTTGCTGATTTCAGTGTCCTTCTAAGAACAGTTAGTTCTTGCACTTGAGCACACACGGAGTTCCAGAGGCTGAGGGCATCTATGTCAGTGTGGTTTTCGTCCAGAGCCAAGGAAGAAAGTGACGGAACAGCTCTGGTCAGCAGCCTGTCCTCACGGTCTGTTCCCAGCTTGTGGGATTTATTCAAAAGCAGCTCATTCAGGAATTCCTCATCAACACTTCATATTAATAGCCAATGCGGATTGAGCACTTACGGTATACATACATGGTCTTTTTTTTTTTTTAGCCTGGCACGACATCCCTGTGATGGAGGGTTCTTCTTGTTAGTTCTTTTTAAACTAATTTTGTTTGTTTGTTTGTTTGTTTTTCGAGACAGCATTTCTCTGTAGCTTTGGAGCCTGTCCTGGAACTAGCTCTTGTAGACCAGGCTGGCCTCGAACTCGCAGAGATCCACCTGCCTCTGCCTCCCGAGTGCTGGGATTAAAGGCGTGTGCTACTACCACCTGGCTTAAACTAATTTTTAATTGTGGTAAAATACATATAACAGAATTTACCATCTTAATCTGTGTGTGTGTGTGTGTGTGGTGTGTACATGTGTGAAGATCTAGTTTGTGTGTCTTTCTCTCTCTCCACCTTATTTTTTGAGACTCAGGGTCACTCATTATACCTGGAGCTCAGCGATAGGGTTAACCTCGCTGGTCAGCAAGCCCCCAGGGATGCTCTTGGCTCCACCTCCCTAGCTCTGGGTTTGCAGGCATGTGTCAGCAAAACCCCCCCTCCCCCTTGTTAAAACAGTTTCTCACACTTGTGCAGCAAACACTTCTGACTGAGCCACTTCCCCAGCCCTCCTAAGCACTCCTTTGTATAATTTTTCTGTCTTAACCATTTTAAGTATACACTTGAGTGGCATTAAATCTGTCTGTAATGGGACCCCATCATCATCATCCATTCCCATAACTAATTTCGTTTTGCTAAACTAAAACTCTGGGCCAATTAAACAACTCTTCCTTCCACTCCTCCCCAGCCCGCAGCAACTGTCATTTCCCCTTCTGTCTCTTTGGTTTGTTTGATTGCTGTTTGTAGCCGAGGAAGACTTTTACCCTTCATGTTACAACTGAAGGAACTGGGCTCCGAGAGCTGGACGTCGTGCTCCGGTACCCAGTCAGTGGCGACACTGAGGGTCACTCTCAGCTCAGCTCGCTCCTCCCGTGCTCTTACTCTTTACCCTCACTGCCTCCCCTCTGTCACCTGTGTCCTGGGTGAAGAGGGGAGACAGGAAACACACAACCAAGACCTTATAAAGCAGCCAGTATCTAACACAATAGCTTTAAGTGGTTGTTACCTTGTCCTACAGAAAGAAATACCTCATGTATTATTCATTATGTACGCTAAATTACTCATTATGTATGCTAAATCCCATTCCCCAGTAAATAAAAGGTTCCCCATCTTTTTTTTTTTTTTTGGTTTTTTTTTTTTTCGAGACAGGGTTTCTCTGCAGCTTTAGAGCCTGTCCTGGAACTAGCTCTTGTAGACCAGGCTGGTCTCGAACTCACAGAGATCCGCCTGCCTCTGCCTCCCGAGTGCTGGGATTAAAGGCGTGCGCCACCACCGCCTGGCAAGGTTCCCCATCTTACATCGAAACTTTTATTTACATACTCGGGTATTTTCTATTCCATTCAATTCAATAGTAAACCTGATTTTGAGACTCACAAACTGATTTCTATTTCACAATTTGGAAAGCACCAGTTTGCCAGACACCTTACTTAGTGCACCCTCTTCTCACCTGTCCATCATGAACAGGTGCTGACTCAGCCTGTTTGCTCTTGCTGTGTGTGTCGCTAGGAAAGGACCCCAGCAGTCCTATGCTAGATTATCTCCAAGTGGCTGGGTAAGATCTAAGTCATTGGGAGGTGACATGTCATGCAGGAGGCATAGTCGTGCTAGCTCTGATGTCAGCGCCCCCCTCCCCCCCCCCGCTTGGGCTCCTGTCTCTGTAGGCTCTGCCCCAGGGCTCACCCCGCTGTAACCTGAAGGAGAACCTGCTGAAGGACGGCTGTGCTCCCGAGTCCATCGAGTTCCCAGTCAGTGAGGCCCAGATCCTGGAGGACAGACCACTCAGCGACAAGGGTTCTGGAGACAGCGCCCAGATCACTCAAGTCAGCCCCCAGAGGATTGCCCTTCGACTGCGGCCAGGTAGGCACAGGGCTCGTCTTGGGGAGACACCCAGCACAAGCGGGCAAGGAACAACCATAGAAGGTCTGAGCAGGAGCTCTTGGGGGGGGTAAGGGGAAGCATGGACTAGGAATGGGGTGGAGAGGAGAGAGAGATAGAGAGATAGAGAGAGAGATAGAGAGAGAGATAGAGAGAGTGGGGGGGAGAGGGAGAGAGAGAGAGGGAGAGGGAGAAGGAGAGGGAGAGGGAGAGAGAGAGAGGGGGGGGAGATGGAGAGAGAGAGAGGGAGAGAGAAAGGGAGAGGGAGAAGGAGAGGGAGAGGGAGAGAGAGAGAGAGAGAGAGAGAGAGGGAGGGAGGGAGGGAGGGAGGGAGGAAGGGAGGGAGAGAGAGAGAGGGAGAGAGAGACGCAATTGTGGGTAGGAGGATGAAAGAAAATAAGGAAAATAAGAGGAGCAGGATTTGAGTCAGAACGTCCGAATGTGAATCCCAGCTCCACCCTGTTACTAGTTATTTGACTGGTTACTAGTTTCTTAACCCTTCTGACACCGCCTCCTCCTGATGTGTTTTATCTAGTCTGCAGCAGCTTTTGTGGAGGCACAAATGGGATAGAGGTTGAGAAAGCATTTTTTTAAAAAAAAAAAAAAAAAAAACAAACCTTTTTCAAGACGGGGTTTCTCTATGTAACAGTCCTGGCTGTCCTGGAACTCACTCTGTAGACCAGGCTGACCTCTAACTCACTGAGATCCACCTGCTTCTGCCTCCCCAGTGCTGGGATTAAAGGCGTGTGCCTCCACCACCACCCAGCCAGTTTGTGAACCTGCTTTCCACCACGGGGGATAGGGACTATTAAGGAGCAGACGAAGTAGGAACTAAGGAGGAAGGAGTATTGGGCTAAGCTTTTCAATGCTTGGCCTGAAAAAAATCAATAAGAGCTGGAGAGAGCCCCACTGTATGCAAGGCATTATGGGATTTGGAGAAAAGCAGGGTGCTATTTATTTAGTTTTGAGACAGGACCTCTGTTCAGCCTGAAACTCGCTGTACAGCCCAGGCTGGCCTTATTTTCAGGAATCTCCCTGCTTCTGCTACATGCACGCTGGGAGTACAGGCGTGTGTCACCGTACCCAGGACAGTTCCTGTCCTTCACAGAGTCTGACCTGTAGTTGTGGTCAAGTGTTGTATGACTTAGGATAGTAGACCAGGGGACCCAGAGGGTCACACACATGGGGATTTTTAGATAGTGGGAAATCATAGAATGGAAATGAAGAAGTTCAAGAGATTGCAAGATGAATGGAGTTATAATGGGGGTGGGAACCTAAACTTTCAAGCTTAATTTGATCAAATGGTTATTTATCTCCTATGGCGGAGAGGAGGAGAGAAAAACTGACTGACATCCATTTCTGTCTTCCAGATGATTCGAAGATCTTTTCACTTCAAGTGCGGCAGGTGGAGGATTACCCCGTAGACATCTACTATTTGATGGACCTGTCCTTCTCCATGAAAGATGATCTGTCAAGCATCCAGACCTTGGGTACCAAGTTGGCTTCCCAGATGCGCAAGCTTACTAGCAACCTTCGGATTGGCTTTGGGGCCTTTGTGGACAAACCTGTATCACCATACATGTTCATCTCCCCACCAGAGGCCCTCAAAAACCCCTGTTACAGGTAACACAAGCCAGTGAGGCACCCCTTCCCTTTGTCTCAGGCTGGTCCAAGACCTGGTTGCCATTTTAAACTCCAGGGGCTTTCTTTTTCTTTAGAAATTTATTTTTATCTCTATGTATATCTATGTTTTTGTGTCTATGTATATATACGCGCCAGGTGACTGTGGAGGCTAGAGGAGGGTGTCAGATCCCCTGAGACTGGGGTTACAGGTGATTATGAGTCACCTAACATTAGTACTGGCAACCAAATTCTGGTCCTCTGGAAGAGCATCAGATGTTTTAACTGCTGAGCCATCTCTCCAGCCCCTGGGAGGTTGTTTGGTTGGCTGCTTTATGCAAAGCCATATTGTTTTCAACGTCTTCTCTGCCTGGCAGCTGGGCCTACCATCTGGAGTATTATGCCAGCAGGCTCAAGGCTGCTAGGGGCTGCTAGGGTTCTACACAGAAATGTCATTAGCTTATTGGCTTTGTCCCAGATGAATAGAGAGGAAGAGGCAAGTGAGGGGCGGATGAGGCCAAGAGTGGAGAGAGGTCTCGATGAGTGAAAATGTCACTATGATTTCAGAAGAACT
Source organism: Arvicola amphibius (assembly GCF_903992535.2). Classification (NCBI taxonomy): domain Eukaryota; kingdom Metazoa; phylum Chordata; class Mammalia; order Rodentia; family Cricetidae; genus Arvicola; species Arvicola amphibius. Next base: position 16,870,529 of record NC_052050.1, on the reverse strand, counting down.
GGTTCTAGTCTCATTATTCTGGTCATCAAGAGCACAAATTTTGCAGAGTTAAAATGTAAGAAAATTAAGTCACTATTTTGAATTTTTAACAGTATATAAATAGTTAAGTTCTCCCTCTCTCTATTTGCCTCCTTTATAAAAAATATATATGTTTAAATTTTGTTTCACGATTATCAATGTTTGCTTGCATCATGCATGTCTGTGTACCGTGTGTGTGCCTGGTGCCATCAGAGGCCAGAAGAGGGTGTTGGATCCCCTGGAGCTGGAGTTATAGATGGTTATAAGCCACCATGTGGATGCCAGAAATTCAACGTGGGTCCTCTGGATGATCATCTAGTGCTCTTTTTATTTCCCTTTTTTTTTTTTTTTTTTTTTATTGGAGACAGGGTTTCTCTGTGTGGCCCTGGCTGTCCTAGAACTCACTCTGTAGACCAGGCTAGCCTCAAACTCAGAGACTCATCTGCCTCTGCCTCCCGAGTGCAGGGATTAAAGGTGTGCACCACCACCGCCCGGCCAGCCAGTGCTCTTGACCACTCAACCATATCTCCAATCCTCACACCTTGGTTTTTTTTTTTTTCCGAGACAGAGATTTTTGCTATGTAGTGTAGGCTGGCCTCAGCCTCCCGAGTGCTATTTTACAGGCACGTGCCAACCCATCTTAGCTCTGGGGTTGGAGGAGCTCTAGAAATTGAATTTGGGATCTCATGTTTGCCAGGCAGGCGTCCTACTGCGTCTCCGGCCCTGTGCCTCTGTTTAACTTCTCTATTAGTTACTTTCTTGCTGTTGTCCCCAAACACTTGGCGGAGGCAACTTAAATGGGGTAAGGTTTGCTTTGGCTCGTGGCTCAGAGGATGTAATCCATCGCGACAGGTAAGGCATGAAGTCTAAAGTGGCTTGGCCTGTGGTGGCAGGAACCTGTGGCAGCTACCGCTTATATGCCACGAGGGCTGGAAGTGGAGCTGACTTGAACAATGCAAACAAAACGAGCCCTGGCCATATAATCCTATTTATGCCAGCTAGGCTCTGTGTTACAAAGACTCTACAGCCTCCCTGGAATGTGTCACCACCTGGGGACCAAGTATTCAAACACACGAGTCCGTCTCCTGTTCAAACCATGGCAGTCTACCATTGAATGGCTTACTTGGTGAAGACTGTAAATGTATGGGTAGTAGGGGTTTAAAATGATGATCACTGGGGCTGGGGAGACGGCCCAGTGGTTAGGAATGCTTCCTGCTCTTCCAGAGTTCAGTACCTGGTATCTGGGTCAGCTCTTAATCCAAGCCTTAGCTCCAGCTCAAGGGGAGCTGATGCTGTCTTCTGGCCTCCATGGGCGTCTGCACACATTCATTCTCTCTGTCTCTGTCTCCTCTCTCTTCCTCTCCCTCTCATAGTCTCACCCCCCCCCCCCACCACGTAATTAAAAAATAAAGAATATTGAAATGATGGTTGCTGGACTGATGAGGCATGGGTTTTCTTTTTAACTTAAAAAAAATTCTACGGCACAGTTTTCCAGCGTCTGTCTGGGCTTTATGTTTCCCCAGGAAACATATCCAGGGACAGCATGGTCTGTAAATTTACTGGACACCCGCTTTATTGTTGCGGTGAAAAAATAAAGTGTTGATGATGGCAGCCATGATAGCTGGAGCCTTTCCCTTGTGTAATTGCTTTACCTGGTCTCGCGATAGCTCTCATGAGATAAGCACCATTGTGTCTCCATATACAAACCTGCCACTGGGCTACACCTCCAGCCCCTTGTCTTCAGTTGGCTTGTGCATTACTTTTCTTGTTGCTGTGCCCCAAGTACTTTCTGGAACACGGGTTTAGAGAGGCTGTCAGAGAGCCCGTGCTTGGTAAACGGGGAGCTGGGCTTTGATCTGTCTTGTCTGGTTTCATTGCTACCTTTCCTGTCCTTTTGGCTGTCTGGAGGTACGGTTGTGGTGTCATAGGTAATCTGAAGGGCTTGAAGTCTAGACTGTCTCAGTAATTGTGGTTCTGTGGGGCTGAAGTGTAGCTGTGTGATAGAACTTTTATCTGGCATGCATGAGGTTTTGAGTTCAATCCCCAGCACTGCAAAATAAAAATAAAAATAAAATGGGAAAACCCAATATGATATGGACCTAGTCTGGACACGCCACTGTCCACGTCTGTCCCTCTCTCTTTACCTGACCCTCAAGCCACCTTTACACCACAGCTTCTGCTAAGACGACCTCTCACTCCCTTCAGTATGAAGACTGCATGTTTGCCAATGTTTGGCTACAAGCATGTGTTGACGCTAACTGACCAGGTGACCCGCTTCAACGAGGAAGTGAAGAAACAGAGTGTGTCGCGTAACCGAGATGCCCCAGAGGGCGGCTTTGACGCCATCATGCAGGCTACAGTCTGTGATGTGAGTTTGGAGGGCAAAGGGTGCCAGGTGTAGCTGGCACAATTCACAACGGGGAAGGAAACAGTTCAGTTGGGGATTTCCGGTGTGATGGGGGAGAGGAACCAAGCAGGATTTGGTACAGTATGAGTAATCAATTGTTTCTGCTACACAGTCTTTCTTTATAGCCACACCAAAGCCACAGCTGACACCTCTTTGGACCACAGTAACCCCAGACCTTTTCTAGGGAGAACAGCGGCCCACATGTTCTGGAATTATTTCAGAGTCAAGCCTGGGTTAACTTGGCCTCAGCAAAGCGAGCAGATCTTAGGGTGGGATTTCTTCTAGCCTGGGCCAACTCTGTGGATACAGATGCCTTCCTGTCACCGGAGGAGTTATGTGTGGAGCTGAAGAAGGCGGGACTCAGCCTCCTGCCCTAATCAACAATGGGCTGTTTGAGGGAAGAAAGCCTGGAGTGGAACGTTCTAGTTTATGTTCCAAGGCTTGGGGCTGAGCTCCCTCTTCAATTCAGCTTGTCCAGCTCTTTAGGTACGGAGGTTCTGGGGTCTTTGTTCCACACTGATGACGTAGCTGAAGTCGCCGTGTTTTTTGTTTTTTTGTTTTTTAAACAGGAACAAATTGGCTGGAGGAATGACGCGTCCCACTTGCTGGTGTTCACCACTGATGCCAAGACCCACATTGCACTGGATGGAAGGCTGGCAGGCATTGTCCTGCCAAACGATGGGCAGTGTCACATTGGCAGTGACAACCATTACTCTGCCTCCACGACCATGGTGAGATGCCTGGTCCCACTGTGGTTCTCGTTCACTCTGATAGGGCTGTCTTATTTCAGGCAAGGGTTATGTGTAAATCTGAGAATGGCCTTTGCTCTGGGCATGATGTGGGGCTCAGCTAATGCCTGTTTCTGCCACATCCGAATGGGGCACCCTCATTCAGGGTATAAACGGTCCGGCCATGAGAGATGGCTATGCCTGTGTGGGTGTTCACACTGACTCCACAGTCATTAGCATCAGCACCCGTATCTTGGCATCCAGCATGTGCTCAGGCACAGCTGGAAAGCTTGCGTCCCTCCTTCCTCCGTGGATTGGTCCCTTCTTGGGATCAAGCGCATGTGTGGTTACTGGAGAAAGATGGGAAAAGAGGACAGAGGTCTCACTGATGAAATGGACACCCAGAGAGCAGTGTCTCTTGGGAAAGGTTAAAGGGCAAAGAGCCATTTGGTTTGAAGGGAAGATGGTTTGTGGATCATTTAGGATGATAGGTAAGAAAACTCCTGAAAGTTATTTTGTGTGCTTTAATTAACTGTAGACAGTTAATTGAGAGGAAAGGAGCTTAAATTTAAATGGGAGCAATTGCTGTCAGCTGTTAGGCAAATGTAGCAAAGTTGAAAATAATAACACTTTGGGTAGTTGGATTAAGTCTTGACTCTTTGCCTGTCTTGTCCCCTCACCCCTTTCGTTTTCTTGAGACAGAATCTTGCCAGGCAGCCCAGGCTTGTAATTCTTCATCCTCTTGTCATCATCCCACAGATGTGAGGGTACAGTCATGTGACACTATGCCGGATTTGTTTATTTATTTATGGAGGAAGGGTCTTGTTCTGTATATAGCCTAGGCTGGCCTTCGCCTTGCAATCCTTCTGCCTCAGTCTTCCGAGGGTTGGGATTAGGAATTTATACTACCATGACTGTTTTTTTCCTGGTCTGGAGATCGAATCCAGCGTCTCACAATATATTGGATAAATGTTCACCCACTGAGCCATCCCCAGTCTACTCTTTTTTTTAAAGTCAATAAATGTTGAGTGCTAAGTGTCTGATACAATCAAGGGCTGTCAGCAGGAAAGGAGGAAAAGCTCTGTAGGAGCTAGGGTGGTCAAGGAAGGCCTCTTGGAGGAGGTGAGCTTAGGCTAAGGAAGAAGGAAGATTGCCAAGATGAGGTCACTCCAGTGGCAGGAGGATCAAGTTGGAGCAGTGCTGAGTAGAGGAGGGGTAGGGGAGAGTGGCGGTTGGTGATCATGCAGTAGGTGATCCACAGAGTGAGGCTAGACCATTTGCCCAGAGCTCTACAATAGGATTGATAGAGCAAGGCTAGACCATTTGTCCAGAGCTTTATAGCAGGATCAATAGAGCGAGGCTAGACCATTGCCTAGAGCTCTACAATAGGATCGATAGAGTGAGGCTAGACCATTTGCCCAGAGCTCTACAATAGGATTGATAGAGCGAGGCTAGACCATTTGCCCAGAGCTCATAGCAGTGGGTCTTAACTCATGGAGCTGGCTGGAATCTGAGTGGGAAGGAAGGAGCTTGGTTTCGGAACACCACCAGCCCAGCTAAGTTTGCATTGCTTTGCCCTTCTCACTCATCTCGGGCTCCAGTTTCTGTTGCTAACAATACAATAGCACAGACACAGTAAACCAGAAAAGACCTTTAGTCTTGTTCTTAGAACTTGGCGAGTTTGAGTGACCACATCTGGTCATCATCTTTTTGGCTGAGTCCCAAGACTCAGGCCAGCATGAAGCAGAGGTCAGGGAGCGTGTGTATGGGTTTCTGTTTCATTGTTTTCCTCTTGTAAAGTTAGCGGGGATTCAGCTCTGGGGGCTTCACCATAATGACCTCTAACCCTATTTATTTCCCAGACACTCTAAATACTGTAGGGGGTTTGTCTTCACCCTTCAGCATCTCACAGTGGGAATTCAGTTTCAACACATGAAACCCAAGGGACACACTGGAGCCACACCCAAACCACAATACCTCACTTTGATTAGTGGGTAAAAATCTTAAAGTTATACATTTCCCTGGTTGTATCCCAGATAAGACAAGTTTAAAGGCTTAGAGTCCAAGGAAGCATGAACATTCACCTCTTCCCCCTTTTCCAGGATTATCCATCTCTGGGGCTAATGACTGAGAAACTATCCCAGAAAAACATTAACCTGATTTTCGCAGTCACTGAGAATGTCGCCAACCTCTACCAGGTAATTATGCCTCTGGGGCTTCTGTCCTGTCACCACAGATGGACCTGTCCCAGGTGGCCAGCTCATGCTGTCACTATCCAGGGACCTGACCAGGAAAATCCTTTCTACACCAATTCTCCGGGTACTTCACATAGTTCTCCCTGTAACCTTTCCCCTCCAACCTCCAACCTACTAGGAAGAGGGTGTTTGTGGTGGTGGCAGGAGATAATTCAGTGGGAGGAGGGGGCGTAAAAAGGTTTCCTACTTTTCCTCAGCTAGGAAAATCTGCTAGATCTGTTCTGGTAGTGACAAGTGAGACATCCCACAGTGTCTTACAAACTTTTTAAGACTGCCAATTTGGCAGTGGTGGCATACACCTTTAATCCCAGCACTTGGGAGGCAGAGGCAGGCAGATCTCTGAGTTTAAGGCCAGCTTGGTTTTGAGAGAGAATTCCAGGACAGCCAGGGCTACACAGAGAAACCCTGTCTTGATGTTGCCCCCACCCCCAATGACAACAACTGCCAGTCTGACTAGGGGGACTTTGAGGAGACCACTTTCCTTCAGTAAACTATGGGTGTTTTTGTCTTCCTTTCTAGAATTATAGCGAGCTTATCCCGGGGACCACAGTGGGAATCCTGTCTGATGACTCAAGCAATGTCCTCCAGCTCATTGTTGATGCTTATGGGGTAAGGCTGTTGGCCTTAGGAGGGACATAGTGGTCAGTCTGCAATGCAAACCTGATACATTCCCTTCAGCGATGAAATTTCTTAAAATGAATGGGCCTCGAGGCCGTGCTTGGGTCTGGAGGTGGAAGGGAGGAGGTGGAAGCAATACAATATGGAGGCCTAAACAAGGGAACAAGAGGCTTCCCTTGAAAGCCTGAAGAGGAACTTCATTAAGAGTGAGGGAGGTCAAGAGGAGAGAGGGAGAGAAAGAGAGAGAACTTGCACGAGGGCGAAGGCAAGGGGAGCCTCTTCGAAAGCAGCCTTTCTCCCCAGACCAATTCCCAGGACAAAGGAGTGGTCTGGCTTTATATGGGCTTTTTAGGAGTGGCAGGAAGTTTCATATCATGTGATTCAGTTGAACATGGCCCATAGAGAAGCCAGGTACTCTGACACTGAGAGCTGTCAAGTCACAGTACAAACTGCTTTGGCACTCTGTCCTGAAGAGAGCTGGTGTGTGTGAATTGACCTGGGCTATGGGCTCAGGCCTAAAGGCACAGGCCCATGTTCTAACAGAGCCAAGTTCTTTGGGAACCCTGGATGCCTTTCTGCCACGAACCTTCCTGTTTTCCTCCAGTGTTCCTCGAGGTAGAGGATGGCCAGCTCTGGGAATGATGGCATCTTTTGGAAAGAAAATGGGCCAGGAAGGAAGGCCAGGGAGGAACAGGACAGAGGTAGAGGGAACGGCAGATGTGAGTTAGATGGACAAGGGACAGCTGTAGGGCAGAGTGAGGGATAGCTGGGTCCTAATGACACCCAGAAGAGGTGACTGAGCACAGAGACCATGGGGCAGCAACTGGCAGAGAAACCTCAGCCTCAGGCAAGTCCCAGCCCACTGTTCTGGCTTTGCGTGGGATGGACTTGGCTTTTGTCTGTGTCCTTACTTTCTTTTGTCCTTTTCTGCTCAGAAAATCCGCTCTAAAGTGGAGCTGGAAGTGCGTGACCTCCCCGAGGAGCTGTCGCTGTCCTTCAATGCCACCTGCCTCAACAATGAGGTCATCCCAGGCCTCAAGTCTTGTGTGGGACTCAAGATTGGAGACACGGTGAGGTGGACCAGGCAGGGGCTGATATTGAAGCTGTGACCTGGGGCCCCAGAATCTGTGTGTACCCCATTGTAGGCAAATATAGGTGAATCCACAGGAGCCGTTCAAATGGCTATTGGGGATTATTCAGAAAACACTTATGAGGTACACAACAAGGTAGATAGCCACCAAGGGCTTCTGCTCTGCTGGGGGTGGGGTGGGGGGAGGGGAGGCAATGGAACCAGCAGTCTGATCTCTGACCACCACACAAGAGAGGGAGAGCCTGCCCCCCTCTTTCTTTTAAAGGAGTTATGTCAGCAGACAAGAAGCTCAGCCTCTATTGGGGCCGGAGAACCCAAGGTCATGGTGGGGTGAATACCCACTATACCCCAACCTTTTCCAGAATTAGAAGTTTGATTAGGAGAGCTCTTAATCTTTCCTCTCGAAGTGTCTGCTGCCTAAGGTTTGTTTCCTACCAGTTTTTGAGAACCGTTGTAGGTTGTTTCCCGGCTGCCCAGACCCGAATGATAACACAGAAACTATATCAATTACAACATTGTTTGGCCAATAGCTTAGGCTTATTTCTAGCTAACTCTTACATCTTAAATTAACCTATTTCTATTAATTTGTGTATCGTTCCAAGGGTGTGCCCTACCGGTAAGGTTCTGGCTGGTGGCTGCCATCTTTCTCCTTTGGCAGCTACGTGGCATTTCTTCGACTCCTCCTACTTTCTCTCTCTATCTCTTCGGGTATCCTGCCTGGCTTTACTCTACTAAGCTACTGGCTGAAAGAGCTTCTTTAATAACCAATGGTAATAAAACATTCATTCATACAAAGGAGCATCCCACATCAAACCTTCATCTCAGTTCACTGTGTTCACACCTGTACATCTGATTGCAAGTGAAATGATCTCTTATCTACCCACCCAGTGTAAAGCCTTTCTCCTCTCTGCATGGTAAAATGGCAGTATGTGATCTGTAGACTTTTGCCAACCACTGACTGTGTGCTAGGCTTTATTCTTGCTGATGAAAAAAATCCAACAAACAGCAAGCAGAACAGGCAAAAATACCCACTCACCTTGAGACTTAAGAGTGCAAATGTTTATCTTGCCCCTCTGTTCCCTCCATGGTTTTCTTGATTATTATTTGTTTAAAAGTTTATATATATGGTTATTTTGCCAGGGTGTGTGTGTGTGTGTGTGTGTGTGTGTGTGTTTGTGTGTGTATTTGTTTATCACGTGGGTGCCTGGTTCCTGTGGAGGCCAGAAGAGAGTGTCTGAGTCCTTAGAACTGGAGTTACAGATGTTTGTGACGCTCCATATGGATTTGAACCCAGGCCCTCTGGAAGGTCAGCCAGTGTTCTTACCTTGCTGAGCCATCTCTCTAGGTCCCCTGGTTTTCTTTGTTTGTTGTCCTCCTCTGCTCTCCCCAAGGCACTGGTGGATGGGAGAGAGGAATAAAGAAAAATAGGTCTTTTGGTCTGTAGAAGGAACAGCGGGGCTATGTCCCGCCACCCGGCTAGCTTTACCCAAAATAATTATACGGAAACTGTATTCTTTTAAAACACTGCCTGGTCCATAGTTTCAGTCTCTTATTGGCTAATTCTCACATCTTCCTTTAACCCATATTTAGTAATCTGTGTAGCACCACGAGGTGTGGCTTACCAGGAGAGATCTTAACCTGCGTCCATCTCGGAGAGGAGAAGCATGGAGACTCACTATGGCGACTGCCTGAAGCATCTCCCCACTCCTGCTACCCAGCATTCTGTTCTGTCTACTCTGCCTACCTAATTTTCTGTTCTCTTAAAGGGCCAAGGCAGTTTTCTTTATTAATTAACCAATGAAAGTAACATAGACAGATAACTCTCCTCCATCATTGGTCCATTGCCCTGTATGTTTATTTCCTAAGCATACATGTTCACAGCCCACACTTCACACCCTCCAATGACACTTTATACTGCAATCCCTCAGGTTGTGACTGACCACTCTATGGCACAGTGTGGTGCAAAGCAGCATTTTGCATGTCCTGCTGTTAATATGTAATAATAATACTCCAGCATTACAGATCCTGTCCTGCTTGAACTGGTTGACTTCTCAGGAGAGAAACAGCCTTCTATTGCTAGGCTGTAACCATCTGTCCAGTCAGATAGCACCAGTAGTAACTATGATGCCAGCGTAGCTTTTACTATGTAGCCTTTGATAGAATTAAGGTCAAGAAACTCCCCAGGGCAGTTGGATTTGACACCCAGTTCTGTTGTCCTTGGTAGGGTGCAGCACAGCCTTTCTTTAGGGCCCGTGGTACCCAGATCCACTTAGGTCTGAATGTTGTCTTTCCATCCAGGTGAGCTTTAGCGTCGAGGCCAAGGTGCGCGGCTGCCCCCAGGAGAAGGAGCAGTCTTTCACCATCAAGCCTGTGGGCTTTAAGGACAGCCTCACCGTCCAGGTCACCTTTGACTGTGACTGTGCCTGCCAGGCCTCTGCCCAGCCCCTCAGCCCACGCTGCAACAATGGCAATGGGACCTTTGAGTGTGGAGTGTGCCGCTGTGACCAGGGCTGGCTGGGATCCATGTGTGAGTGCTCCGAGGAGGATTACCGGCCCTCTCAGCAGGAGGAGTGCAGCGCCAAGGAGGGCCAACCTGTCTGCAGCCAGCGGGGCGAGTGCCTCTGCGGCCAGTGTGTATGCCACAGCAGTGACTTCGGCAAGATCACGGGCAAGTTCTGCGAGTGCGACGACTTCTCCTGTGTCCGCTACAAGGGGGAGATGTGCTCTGGTGAGTAGGAGCGCACAGCCGCGCGCTCGATAGCCATGTGCGCATGCGCACCCCAGGCGCCATGTGGCGGGCTTGAGGTTGGCGAGGATGTTTCCCTCAGAGTAGAAAACCGGAAATGAGAAGAGGAGGGAACCAGACCTTTCTAACCTTGTTTGTGGGGCATAGGGAAGCTAAGATGAGGGTAGGCAGGAAGATCAACTTATTTTTCATCTTAAAAAAAACAGTCTCATGATAATTAAATTGTTAGTGTTCACAGATGGAAAATATGATATTGGAATATGCTGTAAAGTTCATAATAGTTTTACTTGAATTTAACCTTCTATCACCAGTAGACAGTAGTGGTATATGTGCAAGACACTGGACACTTAGAACAGTATTTGGAAGATGACATACTTGTGCTAAATGTTATCCCTGTTTTATCATCTGTTTGTAGCTATTGGTATTTATATTCTAGGCCTGTGCTGTCCAAAACGGTATCCACTAGCCACATGTAGCTATTTAAACCAATTGAGAGAGAAACCATAAATTCAGTTTTTCAGTTGGTCAGTGACCATGTGCCTAGTGGCTATCATATTGGACCATGGGGATACTGAGCATTTTGACATAGCAGAAAGTCCACTGGAGAGTGTTACAGTAGACTTCCTACCAGAAGATTAAAATTGCATGCACATGTATGTATATAGGTATAGAGACCAGAGGTGGGCATTTTGTGTCTTCCTCAATCACTTTCCAAGTTTGGGAAGGACCAACACAGCTGAGGTATTGGGACCTACAAGACAGGGTCTCAGGAATAGGTGGGTGGAGTCAGCGAATGACAAACAGACACAGACTCAAAGGAATTGCATCTTTACTAGGCAGGAGGCTCATCCTTTATACAGAAAAGATTGCTGAACTGCATGCATTGTTTTTTCATGCGGTACAGATTATTCTTAGAGTCATTATATCAGATACGTGAAGATAGATTTTCATCAGACAGATGTCCCTGGTGTGAGTCTGCAGTTGGTCATGCTAGACATGGCTTGGCATTAGTTTCGATATAAATCTTCATTTAGCCTAGGAGTCCGTGGCATTTTGGGCTAAGGGTAAGCGGTTGTGGTTAACAGTCACACAGTCTACGGTCTTTTTATATTTCTGCCATCTGTGCAGAAGAACTTCTTCTTTCCTCCTCCTTCTCCATATTTCTAACTCCATTTTAATCCTTCCCCAAAACCAATCTCAAGACGTTACAGGCATTTATGTCTCTCTTCTATCCTTATCCCATCTTTGCTGAATCTGCCTTAATTGCTTAATTAACTTTGTCTTTTGTTCATTATTTACTAAGCACCAGATTAAACCTGGAAACCTTTTTGCCTTTAATGTTAACCCATCTTCCTCCATTAGCATCATATACTCCTGTATATGGCGATGTCTCATCAGTAGACTCTGGGAACTTAAACATACTGTCTTCCCTTCCAGAAGAAACCAGACTGCATTCCTTAGAACGTAAGCAGGTAATGCCAAAGGTGCAAGGGCTCCAATGCAGGAAGCACAGCGCACACACCTTCTCTGTGGGCATTCTTCCTTGAACCTTGTGCCACAGCCTATGTGAGAAATCACACAGATTCCGCAGGAGGTGGCGTGACACATGTTGCTTTTTGAGGTAGGCTTTCTCATTGACCCTGGAGCTGACCAGTTTGCTAGGCTAGCTGGTCAGTGAGCTCCAGGGATCCAACTGTTTTTGCTTCCCAGTGTTGGGGCTACACACATGTAGTCATGTATGTACCACTGAGCCTAGCTTTATTTTCAAAAACATGAGTGCTGGAGATGTGAACTCAGGTCCTCATGTGTGCAATGCAAACTGACTCTCCAGCCTGGGACTATAATGTTGAACCTGAAGGGTCCGAGTTGTGCTTATTGAAGAACTTAGTGCACCTCTGAGTCCTATTGATAACTTCAAACTGGCCCCAGAGACCACTGCTAGGCGCTTTTCTGACCAAGAGAAGCCAAATCGCTGTGAGTATGGTCTTTATTTGAGTACTCTCAGGACAATGGACAGTCTGAGCTTTCTTCTTAGGCTCTGGAGGTAGGTTTACATTGGAGTTGCTGTGATTTAATCCTGTTTGGAACAGACAGACTGCAGACATTTTTAAGTTGGTTGGAACTGGGTTCTGGGTATTCTGTGTGATCAACTGAACGGAGAGGTTCTACTTGTTTTCTGTGATAATCTAAGACCCAGACAGGCTTCATTTGCATTGGGGCTTAGCCGGCTAAAGTTGACTCAGGTGTTCACTTTAACGTGGTGGTACATGTCTAAAATACCAGCATTATAGGCTATATATAGACTATAATCAGGAGGTCAAGGTCATCCTCAGTTACATAGCAAGTTTGAGGTTAGCCAACACCCAACCATCACCACCACCACCACCACATAAGAGCTCAATCACAAAGACAAATATGCCATGACCAAACTGGCCCCAAGGGGCTGGAGAAACGGCTCAGCGGTTAAGAGCAGGTGCTATTCTTGTAGATGACCCGAGTTCACTTTCCAGGTGGTTCACAACCACCTGCAGCTCCAGCCGCAGAGAAGCTAATGCCTCTGACCTCCGAGGGCGCCTGCGCTCAAAAGCGCGCGTGCCCAACATACGCATAAGTAAAGAATCTTTTAAAAACATAAAACGTATGCACCACAGACATAAAAAAATGATACCTCTTCTGATCCGTGACATTGTTTACTTCAGTCACGCCAGCAAGTGTTGGGGGAAAGCGGTGTAACTATTCACTACAGCAGTGGAGAGAGACCAGGGCCCTGATGATGAGAACAGAGATACGAGAGCAGTTTGAACTAGGGAATCGGGGCTTTCAGCTCATTTGAGCATCTAGTAGTATTTCTTCCATGTTTAGACTCACCCAAAGGAGCAAGCTGGGAATGCTGGGAAAGGCCTACAGAAGAGCCTCCGGGCCCCTTCACTCCTCCAGGGTTGATTGGTTCCGGTCTAGTGTGAGGTCTGTGGGAGGGGGATCCCAGCCAGTGTTTGTTGGTTTTGGCTCCCAACCCCAGAGCCTCAGCAATTCCCACTCCCTGAGGTGTAGATTTCTGGTCCTGTGTGCTCCACTCTGATCCACTAAGGGGACTCATTTGGCAGCAGCACCCATTTTACTGCTTCTTGCCAGGGTGTCTGGTGCCCACCTAGCCTCACATCTTGTTCTTGCCAGGGTGTCTGGTGCCCACCTAGCCTCACATCTTGTTCTTGCCAGGGTGTCTGGTGCCCACCTAGCCTCACATCTTGTTCTTGCCAGGGTGTCTGGTGCCCACCTAGCCTCACATCTTCCTCTTGTGCCACTGTTATCACATTCCCAGAGGCATGTATGTGCCCGTGGAGTATGGCATCGTGCTGACATTTGGTTCACACGGGTGAACAAGGGGTTGTGGGTGGTTCCACAGTGTCCCTCTTCTCTGATGCCTGCCTTGTGGGGACCGTGACTCTGCTCTTTTCGCTAGGAAAAGAGCTGTGAGCTCTGAGCACGGCAAGTGGCCCTGACTGACTCCTCCCCACTTCAGGCTTGGTCTTTGAGGTTGCAGGAGTCTCTAACCCCTACCTCAGACAGCAGGGAGACTGGACAGGCGCTCTCCTCCTCAGGTTACACACAGATAGGCTTCCTCCTCCGGCTAGGCTCTGTGCTCTAGCCACAGGCGAGGACCAGGTGTCAGCAGACAACTTTCCTGTTTAATAATAGACAGAAGTGTCTTACACATTAGCAGTCTCAGCCTGCTAGAACCTGGAGTGAGATGTCCGCAGAGTCCCCAGAGAGACTCATGGATAGGGGAGTCCTGGGCAGTTTCATGGAGGTGCTGATGTCTGACGGAGCTCAGAGGAAGGCTGGTTCATGCAGGAAAGGAGTGGAGTCATGAATCGGCCTGGAAGTCTGGCTTGGCAGGGAGAGTAATCACACACCCTCTGGTTGAAACCCTCCTCCCTCCCCTTCCTCTCTCGTTTCTTGCTCCCTCCTTTGGTTTGCCTGTGAACCCGGCCTAGGGCCCACTTTGGCTGGAGAGGTGCCAACACTGTGACATTACTACACTGTGGTTTCCTTTAAGGGCGGACTCTGCCAGGTCTCGGGGTCAGCCTGCTGGCTCCGGCTACCCACTTCCATTCCCAACATCACTGGCCCAGCAGGTCATCCTGTCAAAGCTCACTTTGTTTTGCTTCACAAAGGGAACACTGTGGGAGGAGGGTTCTGCGGAGGCTGAGGCCTCTTCTGAGTGCTGCCAGGCCTCTGTGGCATCCTTCTTTCCCTGTCCAGGCATCGTGGCTAAAACCAAGGCATAGTGGGCACCATGGGGTCCATTCTGTTGTCTGGCATACCCACCCCCAGCTGCTGTCTGGAGGGTTGACTGATTATAGTTCACAGCTGCCTTTCTTTGGCGCTGACAGGAGTAGCCTTGCCTTCAGAAGTTGACCAAGGACTGGTGAAGAAAGGTTCTACAAGGGCAGTTCCTTTTCCTCAAAGTGGTCTAGCTCTGTGGTACCATTCATAATTCCAGACTCTCCACAGATTCAGGCTGAAGGGAGTTCTATTCTAGACCACATAGCTGCTCTCTCTCTCTCTCTCTCTCTCTCTCTCTCTCTCTCTCTCTCTCTCTCTCTCTCTCTCTCTCTCTCTCTCTGTGTGTGTGTGTGTGCAAGCATGTGCATGCACACGTGCATGTGTGGAAGTCACATGATCACCCTGAGTGTTATTCCTCAAGAATTGTCTACCTTGCTTATTGAGATGGGGTCTCCCACTGGGACCTGGAGTGTGAGCGGGCTCCAGGCCTCTTCCTGTCTCTGCCTTCCTGTGCTGGGTTAATAAGTATGTCCCAGCACACATGGCTTTTTACATGGGTGCTGGGCATAGAGCTCAGTTCCTCTTGCTTCTGTGGCAAGCACTTTACCATGTCCCAAGCCTAGCTGGCATTTGACTTCTTCCTTCCTCCCTCCTGTCCTTCTCTCCAGTAAAGAAGAGCCATGCCTCTAGAGAACCCAGCCTAAAGCAAGAGTATTTCTGCTTCCAAGCTTTCCTCCAGCACCCACCCCCCAAGTCTCTAGATATCCCTAGCAGCCTGCTTCTGGCCCCATCTTTTGTTCTTAATTTAAAACATTTATTTATTTAGGTATTTCAAGACATTTTTTTTTTTAGCTTTGGCTGTCCTAGAACTCGCTCTGTAGACCAGGTGTGCCTCGAACTCACAGAGACCTGCCTGCTTCTGCCCCTGAGTGCTGGGATCAAAGGCATGTGCCACCACCACCCAGCTTTTTTATCTTTTAAAAATGATTTATTTTTATTTTCTGGGCATTGGTGTTTTGCCTGCATGTATGCCTAGAGAGGAATGGAGTCGAATCTCTTGGATCTGGAGTTACAGACAGTTGTGAGCTGCCATGTTGGTGCTGGGAATTGAACTCGTGTTTTCTGGGACAGCAGCCAGTGCTCTTAACTGCTGAGCCATTTCTCTAGTCTCATCTTTTAAAAACACATGTGGGTGCTCTGCCTGCATGTATGTCTGTACATGTGCATGCAATGCCTGTGGCGGCCAGAGGAGGGCATTGCATCCCCCTAGGACTGGAGTTACAGATACTTGGTAGCTACCCTGTGGGTGCTGGGACTCCAGCTCCAGTCTTGGAAGAGCATTAGTGCTCCAACCCCAGTGTATAGCCTTGGCTGGCCTTGACCTTGTTTCTCTAGCATGTCCTGCAGGCCCACCACAACTGGTCTACCTGTTCTAAGGAATATTTCTTTCAAGCAAGTGATGTAGCTGAGTCTTAGTTAAATGTTTGCATCTTGAATGGTGATGTGTTTATGGGACGACATAGCCAGAGCCATTAGCAGAGGGCCCAATGACAACCCTCCCCACCTTCTAGTGATGTGGTATCCAGGCCTATTTGTTCCTCGCCTTTCCTCTGATTAACAGTTAGGTTTTTTTTCCACTTTTATTTTTTTTTATTTTATTTTTTCATGGTTTATTTTTTTTATATTTAAAAATTTCCATCACCTCCCCTCCTCCTCCCCCTTCCCTCCCCTCCTCCTCTCCCTTCCCTCCCCTCCCCTCTACCCATACCTCCCCTCCCTCCCTCTCCAGGCCAAGGAGCCATCAGGGTTCCCTACTCTATGTTAAGACCAAGGTCCTCCCAACTCCCCCCAGGTCCAGGAAGGTGATCGACCAAGCTGAGAAGGCTCCCACAGAGCCCGTCCATGCAGAAGAATCAGAGCCCAGCGCCATTGTCTTTTGCTTCTCAGTCAGCCCCCACTGTTGGCCACATTCAGAGAGACGGGTTTGGTCGCATGAGCCATCAGTCCCATTCCAACTGGAGTTGGTGATCTCCCATTAGTTCTGTCCCACTGTCTCCATGAGTGAACGCACCCCTCACGTTCCTGACTTTCTTTCTCATGTTCTCTCTCCTTCTGCTCCTCATCAGGACCTTGGGAGCTCAGTCCAGTGCTCCAATGTGGGGCTCAGTCATTTTCTTCATCTATCGCCAGGTGGAGGTTCCCTCACGGTCCTGACTTTCTTTCTCATGTTCTCTCTCCTTCTGCTCCTCATCAGGACCTTGGGAGCTCAGTCCGGTGCTCCAATGTGGGGCTCTGTCATTTTCTTCATCTGTCGCCAGGTGGAGGTTCTATGGTGATATGCAAGAAATTGATCAGTATGGCTATAGGAACTGGCCTTTTCAGGCTCCCTCTCCTCAGCTGCCCAAGGAACTAACTGGGGGCGTCTCCCTGGAAACTTGGGAACCCCTCTAGGGTCAAGTCTCTTGACAACCCTCAGGTGGCTCCCTAAATTAAGATATATGCTTCCCTGCTCCCATATCCACCCTTCCTGTATCCCAAGCATCCCTGTCCAGTTCTTCCTGATGCAGAGCTCTAGAGAATGGGTCACTTTGGGTAGTGTTAATTTCCAACTTTTAAACTCCTCTTTATTAACAGGACACACAGTCAATGGCTTTATCACTCTGAGACATCAAATCATTAGTGTTCTGTTGTTTAGGTAGGGAAAGTGCTCTAGGTCACATGTGCTGGAGACACACCCTCCCCAGGTGACCTCATAGTTACAATAGAAGGAGCAGAAGTACATTCGCCTATCCCGACCACCCAGCAGAATGGCACTGAGCTACTTTAATTTCAAAAGAACCAAGCAATCGCCTCCTAAGTTAGGAACTACAACTATGCTTGTCAAATCTCCAAACTCTCCAGCGTCAGACAAGGTGGAAATGACCTGCAGTTTTGGCCTCCACAGCGCTGGAGCTGAGAGCGCTGCATCTTGCAGGCAACAGGAAATCAATGGCTGTCACACTGAGGGAAGCTTGAGAAAAAGACCTCAAAGCCCTCCTCATAGTGACACACTTCCAACAGAAAGAGTGGCCCAGATTAAAGGTGTGCCCTCCAGCCTCAAGGTCTGGATTAAGGGTGTGTATCATCCAGCCTCCTCCAGCAAGGCCACACCTCCTCATAGTGCCGTTCCCTATGAGTTTGTGGGGGCCAAATACATTCACACTACCACAACATAGAAGCAGCCACAATGTGCTGGGAGAACACGAGAAGACAATTGACTCAACTTGAAGAGGTCAGAAAAAGTCAATGGGAGGAAGAAACACTTGAATTGGGCCTTAAGGATGAATGAAGAAAAAATGAAATTTATGCCCTGGCAATGATGAAATATGCATGGGCAGCCCAAATATGGCGGTTCTGCTGAACTTGTCCATATTGGGTTTCATGGTCTAAGTTGATGAGGATGACTGACCAGGTCTCTTCCTCAAGAGGGCACCGTATCTCATTACAGATGGCTGTGAGCCACCATGTGGTTGTTGGAATTGAACTCAGGGCCTTTGCAAGAGCAGGCATTGTTCTTAACTGCTGAGAGGGATTTGAAAAGACACAGAGTTAAAGGTAGAAAGAACAATATGAACAGAAACAGCAGACCATAGAAACAGTGCAGAAGAAGGGAATAGTTCAGGGTGTCGACTGATGTGTGGTCACTCAAGGCTGAGTCCTGACTCTGCTGTGTATAAGCTGTGGCCTGAAGCAAGTTCCATGACCTTTCTGACACGATGGGATTGTAAGAATGAGTAGGGTAACTCGATAATAGGATAATAGGATATGGCGTGTGCTTAGCACATATTGAATGCTCAGCAAATGCCCATGGACATTATTGTCATTACTGTGAGTACTGGTGGCACAACTTCCATTGGGAATATTCAGTTCCTTGGTTTTGGAAAGTAATACAATTCTCTAGATGCCTTCCAAAGCTGTTCTACTGTGCCCTCAGCTACACAGGGTAGTACTTTTCAATCTTCCCAGTGCTGTGACCCTTTAATACAGTTCCTTGTGTTGTGGTGACTCCCAACTATAAAATTATTTCATTGCTACTTCGTAACTGTAATTTTGCTATGAATCATATCATAAGTATTTGATATGCAGGATATCTGATACACAACTCCTGAAGGGGTTGTAATCCTTGGGTTGAGAACTGCTGACATAGGGCAACAGGATGTATTAATTATTCTTGTTGTTATAACATACCTGGAAGAAATGAAGGTGGAAAGAGTTATTTTGGCTAATGATTTCAGTGGGTTCAGTCTATGTTTGTTTGGTCCCAAATGCTTAGGCAGGACAGCGTAACAGCTGTCTCCTCTGCTGCTCACTTCATGGCCAACCTGGAAGCAAGCAGAGAGAGCAAGCCAGGAATTGGTCAGAGATATATCAGTTATACTCTAAAAGGACCCAGTGACCTGTTTCTTCTAGTGAGGCCCCGCCTGTCAGGTCTCCAGAATCTCTCAAAGTAGCATCATCCACTAGATCAAAACAGGCATATGGAGGAATGGTTATGAGAGAAAGACAGGATGGGCTGGTGAGGTTGGATGCTCATGAACCATGCCTGCAACTTCAGAAATTAATTATGGCAAATGTTTTTGCAGCTTTGGTGTGGAGAGGCAGAGACAATAATTGATCAGCAGTTTGGTGGAGGCCTCTGGGTTTTGTGTGGTCACCACTAACCAGTTTCTGGCTGTTTACCTTTGGAAAATCTCTTTTTCACTCAGCTTTTCTCGTTTTCTGCTGCCTTCTCTCTATGGTACTCATGGGATTTATTTAGCAGTACTGGCCCTCAGTAGGCTATAAGGTATGTTCTATTTGTTCTCTGGTTCCTTGGCTCTGCTGGCTGACTGTTGGCTCCTACTGCCTCTGTCTGGCCTTGGGGACCCTATCCCTTCTACCTGTGTACCCCGGGAATGCTGTGTATGCCTTCCCATCATCGGCACAAGGTTGTGCAGGGTTTCTCCATCCCTTCATGCTCATTACAGAGCACTTTCCCCTTTCATGTGTTCTCCTTCAGAGCCTTGCTTCTCACCTTGCAAGATGACAGTCAGCTGCTCTGAGAAACACAGTACTGGAGCTTGTTGGTCCGTCCATTATTTTGCTGGTGGGAGGGGCTAGCTTGTTTAAATCAGAGCTTGTGTTGGTGTCTGACTTAACAGGGAGAAGACAATGACAATGATGGTTGGCCTTTAAAGTCTCATCAGAGAGGGAGCAGTCTTGTCAGGTCAAAGGAGACATGTGGAGGGCCTGGAGGAGCTTTTCACCATCACCAGCTTGATTACCATCTGGTGAAGTTCCTGGATTCTCTATGTGCGCACAGGCAATAGATTCTTGCCAGACCAGCTCTTGGGGTTAAAGAGCTGGCTTTAGTTCTCAAACTGATGATGGCAGAGAAGGAAGGAGGATTCAGAACAGGGCAAGAAAAAAGACAGGAAGTCTGGTAGACAGAATATTCCTCTGCTTTCCAGGTCTTCTTCCTTTGGGTGCCTACACTGTTGTCTGTGTCTGCTGGGTGGAGCTTTGCTGGCAATGAGCCGGTCCCTCCACTTACCTGCAGGATCAGTGGCTGAAGGGATGGGGCGGCAGTAGCCTGTTGTCATGGACCGGCTTCTCCCCAGCTGGTCTGCTGTCCTGCGCTCTGTTTGTAGGCCATGGCCAGTGCAACTGTGGGGACTGCGTGTGTGACTCCGACTGGACCGGCTTCTACTGCAACTGCACAACCCGCACCGACACCTGCATGTCCAGCAACGGGCTGCTGTGCAGCGGCCGGGGCAACTGTGAATGTGGCAGCTGTGTCTGCGTCCAGCCAGGCTCCTACGGGGACACCTGTGAGAAGTGTCCCACTTGCCCAGATGCCTGCTCGTTTAAGAAGTGAGTGAACAGTCTGGAGAGAGCAGGGAGGCTGGGAGAAGCGAGAGAGGCAGAGAGGCTGGGAGAAGGGAGAGGGGCAGGGAGGCTGGGAGAAACTAAGAGCTCTCCCTTCCCCAGAACTCCCAGCTCCCAAGGATCTGGCTTGGAGAACGGTTTGCTCTAGCCAAATGACTACTTTCTTTTTTTCCATGATGCCTTTCTTTGGGAAGGCTGGAGGTGGTACCAGCTCTGCAGGGACCAGAGTGGTAGCAATTGCAGCAAGCCCTCTTCCAGAGTGGCATCACGAAGCCCTCTGCATTGGGAGGGGAAGCAAACAGAAAATTCTCTCAAGATTCCTATGCAATGTTCTGATCCCTACGGGAGGTACAGGGGCTGGCGTTATGGCAGGTGTCATGTGAAATGGGCATTTTGCCACTATAGACTTGCCCTGTTTGGAAGTTAGAGGAAGCCCAAGTTTGTGGTTCTGCCATTGTCGGGTTCACAATTAAACACTTCGGCTGTGGTAGGCCCAGTGCTTAGAAGAAAGAGCCTCATGCTGGGCCAAACACTTTGTTTTCACTGCCTTGAAATTCTTAGCTGTGTTTGAACAGAACTGTAATTTTTCAGTGGACTCATAAATCACATGACTAGTTCTGACCTTAAACCTCTCAGAAGTGATGAGAAATCACCACCACCACCACCACCACCACCAGCACCACCACCACCACCACCACCACCATCACCATCAGCACTACCACCATCACCATCGCCACCATCACCATTTACCACCATCACCACCACCACCACCATCACCACCATCACCACCACCATCAGCACCACCACCATCACTACCACCATTACCACCACCACCATTACCACCACCATCACCATCAGCACTACCACGATCACCATTTACCACCATCACCACCACCACCACCATCACCACCACCATCAGCACCACCACCATCACCACCATCACTACCATCACTACCATCACCACCACCGCCATCACAATCACCACCACCACCATCACCATCACCATTGCCACCATCACCACCATAGCCCTTGAAGCTTCATGAAGTTTATTTGATCCTATAATCCCAGCAGTCAGGAGCTAAGGCAAGGGGATCAAGTTCAAGACCAGATTAGGCTCTATACCGAGGCTCTGCCTCAGATCCAGGGTGGGTTGGCCAGGTCCTGTCTGCAGGTGAGGAGGGCCTCATTACTGAGCTCCATGGTACTTTCCAGGAATGTGGATACTTAGGGCTGTTCCTCCTTTGCTTTAGTTGCTGTGTCCTCTCTCCTCCAGGGAGTGTGTGGAGTGTAAGAAGTTCAACCGGGGAACCCTCCATGAAGAAAACACCTGTAGCCGGTACTGCCGCGATGACATTGAGTCTGTGACAGAACTGAGTGAGTCCAGCAGGTCTTAGGGGGTCTCACACATCCCGGCTGTGTATAGTTCCATCTCCACCTCAGAACCTGCCGGCTTCCTGCTTTGAAGTGGAAGAGTAATTTCCATCCCAAGGAATGCTGTGCAGGCCTGATGTGCAGTAGGCACATGGTGAAGGCTGGTTTCCCAAGAGTCTCCTTCATCCTTGCAAATGTGTTCAGCAGCTCACACCTGCTTCCTGTAGTCCCAGACTCAGCAAGAGCCTGTGCATAACTTGTAAAGGAAGTACAAGTCAAATGATTCTGAATTTACCCTTTAAGGAGAGGAGGGTGATACACTAGATTTTATAGATGAAGAAACCAAGGTGTAGACCTGTGACTGTCACCCCTAGCTTAGAAGGTGAGTAAGTGACACTGGGCCTGGTGGCATACACCTGTAATCCTGGTTTAGAGCAACTTGCAGAGGACCTGGGCTCCGTTCCCAGCACCCACACGGTGGCTCACCACCACCTGAAACTCTAGTTCCAGAGCATCCAATGCCCCGTTCTAGCCTCCATGGACACACATAGACATGGTGCACAAACATACATATGCAGGCAAAATACCCATATATATATATACATATATATATATGTATATATATATATATTAAAACCCAAAATCTACTAAGTGTTAAAATTCCCAGGCTTTTGCTTACAGCTTGTTGGTTTGGAGAGAAACCTTCAGCATTATAGATACATAATCATGACTGCTCTCCTAAAGCCCTTTTGACTTTCTGGAGCCCCCACCACCCTGAAATAAGATAGAAGTATAAACAGCGGGAGCAAAATCCTTAATTACAGTTATTCTGACCTGAACTCCATGCTGTCTTTAAAGATGATCTTCGCTGCTTCCAATATATCTCTTATGTTATCTGAGTTTTGGGGGACCAGGTAGTGCCCAGGAATTGACAATCTCTGCACAGACAGCAATTGCCCATGCAGACAGGAAGTACCTCTTCACGTGAGAGCCACCGGAAGACAGCTTCCGGTGTGGGAGTTATAAGAGAACCAGGTCTCTGGACCCATGACTGATAGCAGAAATGGGCTACCGTGAGGTGGGCGTTTAGGGGTTGAGGAAGTGGAATTTTCCACACTAGACTTGCCGTGATTAGATCGGGGGAAAGGGTATTTATCTGACTCACTGAGTCTCCTTTTCTTCATCTGTGAAAGAAAAGCCATGGCTCCCACCTTACAGGGAAGTTAAATAACATAAAATAGTTGCTAACATATAGTAGGTATCTACTCCCTCTTTCCTGTCTCGGCTTGTCCAATAGCTAAGTGATAGTTCTCTGATGCAGCCCTTGCCCGTTTCGCCCATCTGCAGCCACCATCAGTATATGGCAAAGTCCATTAGTGAAGAGGAATCCACAGCGTCTAGCAGGGACTTGCAGGTTCCAGAATGAGAAGGCTGAAGCCTACAAAGCCTGATGGGAGTCAGGGATGGGGGATGGCTGTGAGAGGCACAGCAGATTGGAAACAGAAATGAGGGAACTAGAGGGCTTGCAGACTGAGAAGCAATGGGAAAGCAGAGGAAGCTGGAGGGGAGGGGATGCCTACTGTGTGTGTGACTATTTGATGCTACCTAATTCTCACGTAAGGTGGGAGCACCGGTTTCCTTTCATAGATGAAGATGAAGAGGGCAGATCACAGCCAGCACCACAGATGCTAGGTGCTAGAGACAGGCTCTGGATCAGAATGGACTGACTTTATAGACTGTTATCGCATGCCCCATTCAGAGGAAGGAATAAGAGCCAAAAAGGGCCCACGAGAAACAAAATTCATCACCATGGGAGAGTCAGTGCCAATTGCCAGGCGTGATCTCCATCCTGGGCATCTTGCCCAGTGTCGGGGAGTTTCCTGTCATGTACTTTCCAGACGTCCTATGACCTGGGTTTGGGGAAAGCTCTTCTCCTGTGGGACATGACTTGTTTCTCATTCTCCATGTGCTCCCTTCCGTCTGTCAGCCGATACTGGCAAAAACGCCGTGAACTGTACCTACAAGAATGAGAACGACTGTGTCGTCAGATTCCAGTACTATGAAGACACCAGCGGAAGGGCCATCCTGTATGTGGTCAAAGAGCCAGGTAAGTGAGCCCTGAGGCCATGGCCCTGGCCCTGGAGGAAAGAGACTACCTTGTTAGGCAGGATTTTCTATAGTAACCTTTTCAAACAAAGCAGGCCAAAGAGGTGAGGGGTCATGTCATTAAGAATTAGTAAGAAAGGGACTCACTGGGGCCGGAGAGCTGGAGAGCCAGCTCGTGTGGTTGAGAGCACTTGATACACACACAGAGGGCCTGAGCTTGGTTCACAACTGCCAACGGCTCTCACACACATACTCTGACACAGACACAAACACATACACACAATTATAAATGAATTTTTTTCCTGTTTTTAGGCAGGATTTCTCTGTGTAGTTCTGGCCATCCTGGAACTTGTTCTGTAGACCAATCTGGCCTCATCTCAGAGATTGGTCTGCCTCTGCCTCACGAGTGCTGGGATTAAAGGTGTGCACCACCACTGCCTGACTAAAAATAAATCTTAAACAATATAAGGTGACATGTTAATTGAGGAGACAGAAAAATAAGGAGAGCAAGGAGGTGAATATGAATATCTCTAAGAGCAATATACAGCCTGGGTTTTCCCCTAGGTGTTGATGTCAAGGAGTATGGAACTTAAGTTCTAGGACCTTACAGTACAAGACTATGTTATACTTTGGGATGAAGCGTACATATTAGGGGTTGACCACAGCTTCCTGCTCATCACATAGATTCTCGCCATCCTTACCCTAGTCGTACCTGCATCCCTCTGTGTTACGGAGGGCATTAGGTCTTTGCTTTGGGCTCTGCTATCACTTTGTCTTTTTGTCATGCCATCTTTGTTGGTGTTCCTGTTGAATAACTTACCCAAGTCGTCTGGCTTGGGATTTAGAGACTGGCATCTGCTATAGTTAAGGGAGCAAAGGTGATGATCATCTGGGATGGTCATAACCATGGAGGATCACTTGGTATATTCTCTGATAGTACATCCATTTCTTCACAGTGGGAAATGGGATCCCAGGTCTAGTGACCTACAGTGCTCTTGGACTTTGTGGTGCTGGAAGTAGAACTGAGGCACTCACGCAAATGCTGTATTTCAAAGTCACACCTTCAACCAGGGGACAACATTTCCTATTGCCCTGGTTCTGCCTCTGATTTAACCCAACTCCCCGCTATTTCCAGATGTTCCAGCTTGGAGCAGCATGGGCAGCTGGGATCCTGAGTGTAGAAAGATATTATTCTTGTCCCCGCTATTTCTAGATGTTCTAGCTTGGAGCAGCATGGCATCTGGGATCCTGAGTGTAGAAAGATATTATTCTCTTTCCCGTTATTTCCAGATGTTCTAGCTTGGAGCAGCATGGGCAGCTGGGGTCTTGAGTGTAGAAAGATATTATTCTCTTTCCTGCTATTTCCAGATGCTCCAGCTTGGAGCAGCATGGGCAGCTTGGGTCCTGAGTGTAGAAAGATATTATTCTCTTTCCCGCTATTTCCAGATGTTCTAGCTTGGAGCAGCATGGGAAGCTTGGGTCCTGAGTGTAGAAAGATATTATTCTTGTTCCCGCTATTTCCAGATGTTCCAGCTTGGAGCAGCATGGGCAGCTGGGGTCCTAAGTGTGGAAAGATATTATTCTCTTTCCCGCTATTTCCAGATGTTCTAGCTTGGAGCAGCATGGGAAGCTTGGGTCCTGAGTGTAGAAAGATATTATTCTTGTTCCCGCTATTTCCAGATGTTCCAGCTTGGAGCAGCATGGGCAGCTGGGGTCCTAAGTGTGGAAAGATATTATTCTCACTGCCTTCACCATCCCATGGTCTTGCAGATGTTTTCTTTGAAGGGCTGAGTCACTGCAGGGCAGTAAAGAATATCTCCAAATGGATTCAGTCACATGGAACGGGCCTCCGAACTGGATCCTTTTCACTCTCTAATAGGGCTGCCAGAAAAAACACGGTGTGTTCCATGCAATATTTAGTACACACACACTAAAATAGTAACTTGTTTATCGGAAGTCAAATTGACCTGGACTTCCTATACTTTTGTTTACTAAATCTGCCAACCCTTCTGAGGCTGTGTGTGGAGCACTGTGGGTCCCCTGCTGTGCTTGTGAGGGGCCTCCAGAGGTACTTGGTAATTACTGTCTCCTGCCTTCCACCCCTAGCGGGGACAGACTGTTTTTCTTTAGGTTTCTACCTGTGTTGCCCAGACCAGCATGTAAAATTTCACTTTGAGGTTTGAGGGTCAGCCCTACCCCAAGCTTTCAAAGAATTTACGGTTGCTTTTCCCAGAAGAACTGGGACCCTTTGCTCCTGGTAATTTGGACCCTGGAACCTCACAAGCTCTCTCCAGGAGCCCCTTAATTATCGATAGGCTGTAATTTGCTGGGTAGGGAAATGGCCAGAGTGGTTTGTGGTGGCGGTTGTTTTTGTGCAGTGTGTGGTGAGCTAGGGTGTCTGTTTAGAGAAGAGGGTGGGAGACAGAGTGGAAAGTGGGCGTGACTTCCTTCCCAGACTCATCAACACCCACATATACAAACACCTGGTTTCATAACACTGGAGGTTGCCAGTATGAGATCACTTGTTGGACACCTGAGGCTTATGGGAAGCTGAGCTCTACAAAATACAATCAGCTGACCCATGGAGGAGTGACATAGCTTTTCTACTTTGGTTGTTGACTTTGGGGTTGAACAAAGAAATCAGCTTCCAATAGGGTTAAGATGACTAAATATTGTCCTGGCTGGCAGGTATCCTGGTCTCTAAGGATGCTGAGAAGGCCACTAAATTTATAGCTCTCAGGGATGTAAATATCTGGACCAGGGAAAGAGACACAATTGCCAGTGGGACAATAAGTGAACAGGCTCGGTATGAAAGCGTCACCAGGGACAAGGGAAGACTAGGTATGCAAGCGTCAAGAGGGACAATGGCAGCTAGTGTTTATGGAGGAGTTCATTTTGGGCTGGGCACTAGTCTGAGCTCTTTAAATCTATTTAGCTTAGTCACTGCTCGTCACAAGCTCTTGAATGAGTGTGAATAGTTGTTCCATTTGAAAGATGGAGAAACAGGAAACAGACACCCAGAAAGGTAAATTTATTGAAGGTCAGATAAGCAAAGTAAGCATTAAAGCCAGCATTCAAACCCAGGCATTCTTGGCTCCAGAGTGCCCAGTGGCACAGATTCAAGGACAAGTCACACTTTGCCTGTGCTTAGGGAAGAAAGGGGAAAGAGATGAGGACTTTGGTAAGTAGAAAACAAATGTTCTGAATATAAAAGGAAGGGCTGGCTGCATTGGCCTCTAGCTGGTGGCTGCTCTGTAGGGATGAGTTCTAGTATTGGCAGGTGTGTGTGTGTGTGTGTGTGTGTGTGTGTGTGTGTGTGTGTTTGTTGTGCTTTGGATAGAGGCAAAGGTTTATGGAAACACCATGATTAGTCACCCCCAAATCAATTTTTTTTTAAAAAAAAAAACTAATTTTGAGATTTATGTGTCTGAGTGAGTAGTATGCTTGGATGTAGAAGCACTGTATGGAAGCCTGGGTACCAGTGGTGGTCAGAAGAGAATGCCAGGTGATTCTCTGCTACTATGTAGGTGCTAGGAACTTAATCTGGAATAGAATATTAATCTGAAATAGCAACAAGTGCTCTTAGCCTCTGAGCCATCTCTTCTCTAAGTTCTAAAGTGTACATTTGGGTGACCCTACACCGAATGGCTATGATTGATTAAGCCTGAGAACCATGATCTAGACCACTCAGGACAGATTGTTGCTGTCCTGAAGATTGTCCCCTTTTAGAAAGTGATAAAATTACTATTCTGATTGTTCTGTTTCTGGTCCTTTGTTCATCTGTTAAGATCTCATTCCTAGTCATGTCTGGTGACTCCTGCTCTCTGCCTCTGCCTCCCAGAGTGCCCCAAGGGTCCTGACATCCTGGTGGTCCTGCTCTCAGTGATGGGAGCCATTCTGCTCATCGGGCTTGCCACGCTGCTCATCTGGAAGCTACTCATCACCATCCATGACCGGAAGGAATTTGCTAAATTCGAGGAAGAACGAGCCAGAGCAAAATGGGACACAGTAAGAGGCTGTGCTGGGCTTCGTGTTTTCTTAAGTCTTTCGTTCAAGAAGTGAGGTTGAGGCAGCAGATGCTCACGGTGGTTGTAGTCGGCCCCGACAGTCGTTCCCTGGCTGTCCTCTGTTCTAGACCTTGGGAGATGGTTTGACTGTCCTTTTGTTTTTACACTTCATGGAGTCCTCTGCCGTCCAGTGACCACGTCATTATCAGTCTGCACACGGAGGCTACTGTGATGAGAGGAGATGCTTACCCTCCAGCGGAGGGAGACAGGACAGATCTACATCATGAACATAGAGCACACTGTATCGCTGTGAGGGAGTCCGAAGTTTAAACGTGGACAGAAAGTGACAGAATAGCTAACATTTACTGAGGGCTGCGCGCCAGGAAGTGTTCTAAATGCTTTGGACACCTTTCTTTGCTTTATCTCGGTAAAAGCCCCTTTGATGGACAGTATTACCATCCCATTCGATAGCTGAGGAAGCTGAGGGCAGAGAATTGAAGGAGCTCACCTGACACGGAAGGAATTAGGTGACTGCAGGAATCACTTTCGGGGTCAACCTCCTAGATGTAGCGGCAGGACATCTGTTTACTTCACTCACTCCTTCCCACCCGGGCTTCTCTGGGAGACCCAGAATGCAGTTTATCCCGATTTAACCAAATGAGACGTAAAAAAAAAGTGTGTGTGCACGTGCGCACCATGCATTTGTGCTGAGGTCAGAGCACAACTTGCAGGAACCAGTTCTCTTTTCCTTGTGGGATCTGAGGCTCAAACTCAGGCTCATCACGGAGCGCAGCCAGCGCTTTACCCCCATTCTGCCGGCTTGCCAGCCTATCAAATGGGCATTATTCGAGAACCATGTGTGTATTTCATTTTAGTCTGTTCTCCTTTTGCTCATTTTATGTTTCCCGGGCCTGCCAAGTGACTGTTTGACTCTAGAGTGTCCAGGGTCAGGCTGAAACTTTGTTCCTGGTGACCCCAGACTTTATCTCCTCTGGACCCCAGAAGCAGACAGAGATGGTTCTATGTTTCTATGTCTATGTAGAACATTTTGAACCACCAAGGGATCCAAGAATGTTCTAAATTTCTTGGAACTAATATTGGGGGTGGGAGGGGAATTCATCACTTTTTGTTGGGAAGTAATTTTGGAAAGCCAGTGAAGGCCTTCTGTTTTCCTGAGTACACAACGGGTTTGTGGGTAGCCAATGATTCAAGAGATGAGATCAAGTAAGTTAAGAATTATTCCGACAAAGCTCTGTGTTCTGACCCCTACATCTTCCTTTCTGGCTCTCATCACCTGGCACTGCCTCGATGGAGGAGAAGACAGGGTAGGGAAAGAAGAAGAGATAGGAGAGACTGGGTAAAATGGCGTATTGTTTGGGGACTGCCGAGAGCTAATGGGCACCCACCACCAAGAGCTACGGGCTGGATTAGAGGCCCTCTGAAGCAGCAGCAGGCTCACAGCTCACCGTCTCTCCTCTCCTTATTTCCTGCCCAGTCCCATTCTCGGAGCAAAAGTGTAAACGTGACACCAGCTGCTCCTGACAGTTCGCTCTAGAAAAGGATGTCTTGGGTTAAATTCTCAGATGAAGTTCAATGGCAGAGAGTGAGGAAGTACAAGGAACTGACCGTGAGCTTCTCTTGTGTTCTCTTTGCAGGCAAACAACCCCCTGTTTAAAGAGGCCACCTCCACCTTCACCAATATCACCTACCGGGGCACCTAACGAGAAGAGGTCATCTTTAGACCATTGTCAGACTAGGCCAGGGTTATGGGAGTCTCTGCCGTCATGTTTACAGGGGACAGTATTTGTGGGTGGGATTTGGGGCATGGATTGGGATGGACTGGAAAATGTCACTGTGTGGGGAGTGTATCTCTGTGTGTGTTTATAGATATGTGTGTGTGTGTGTGTGTGTGTGTTGGGGGTGGGGAAATGTGTAATTTAAGACTTGTAATGTGTCCCCAAAGGCAGAGCTCCACAGCCTTTGTCCTCAGAATCCCCCCCTGAAGGGATTCTCCCTGCTTGGCTTGAGGGGAACTGGAGGCTGAGCGGTGCCCTTCAATACCTGAGAAGCCCCCTTGCCATGTCAGGTCCTTCTCCCAGAAGAGAAGGGCAGGGCTGAGGTGTTTTATTCCAGAGGAAGCAATGCCAAGTCTTGGCTCTATACTGAGTTTGTAAGTTTCTGGTTCTTGGTCCTGTCAACAGTTGCGGTAGGAACTGCTTGGCTTTGAAGCCCAGTTATATCATTTGTGCCTCTGCCCACCTCCCCTCCCTCAGGCTGACGGTGGCGGCCTTCGGAGAGAATCGAGTCCTCAAGAGTTGCCTGCGTCTTTTGCCATCACCTCAGCCCTGCCATAGCTCTCTCATAACTCCTTGCCACCTGGTTTTTTGGTATGAAGATGGCAGGGCCACTCAGGGGTCATGCATGGCCTGTGGACGTGCCAGCACCTCCAAGCTCACAATGGCAGGATTTGTATAGAAGTGTCATTGTCGCAGCTCTTACCTCCCACTTCCATGTTCTCTCTGTTACAGACTTTTGCTATGCACTGAGGAGATTGCTCATGACCAAACGCTTTCCCCTCGGGAGAGGTCTAGCCCCACTTCCCAGGTCTTCTGCTCCTCTTCCCAGGAACCTCCACACGCCTCATCCCTTGCCTCTGTGTGCTACACCCATCCATGGGGCTGACTGTCTTTATCTACCTCTTGGGTGTCTTGTGAAAGAGTCATTCCCATTAGTCTGCCCAGCAAAGTGTTGGGGAGGAATGACAGGCCAGTCGGGTCTGCATGTGTGGCCTGTTCTCATGTGGGTTGCACGACCTCATTTTATCTCAGCCTTTAATCTGAGAGGCGCAAGTGCAATGTTATTTGATTCTCTCTGGAGACACCCAAAACTATGATGAGGTTCACCAGTCTAAAGGAGCATGTTCATAAACTCACTTGCATTATTGTATCTGTGATTTCATGATGGCAGAGGAGAGCATAAGAAGTCTACAGACTGTGTGGGCGACAGGCCCTCCCTTGGGGCATCTTTGTAACCTGCCTCTCACTTGCTGGGTCTCTAAAGGTTCCCTCTTCCTGGAAGCATGAGAGGATGGGTACGTGGACATACTGGGCCTTCCTCAAGGAGAACAATAAAAACTGAGGCCCACCACCTAAAGAAAAGAGACCTATAACAGTGATCTCAATGAGTCCTGGCCTTAGGCCTGCACAACTAAATCTTTTAAATGTTAAAATCCACATCCTCCCCCCACCCCTGGAGTTTAGTTGGTTTTGTTTGTTTGAAAAATGATGAGTTTGGACCAGCTACTTGGAAGGTCTATTTCAATTGTCAATATTCTTTTAACTCTTTTGAAAGACAGGGTCTCATGTAGCCCAGGGTGGCCCTGAACTTGCTATGTAGCCAAGGATGACTTGAACTCTGATCTTCCTTTGCCTCCGCCTCTCAGGTGCTAGAATTACAGGCATGTGCTGTCATGCCTGGTTTATGCAGTGCTGGGAATAGAACCCGGGACTTCACACATGCTAAGCAAGACCACTACCAACTACGTTATATTCCCAGCTTTTGCATCAACATCCTAAGATGCTGGGATTGAATATGGCATCAAGCATGCAGCCAAGAGTCCGTGTGTGTATAAGGGGACTAGAATGCTGCTCAGTGGTAGAATGCTTATGGAAAGGCCTGGGTTCTAGTCTCAGCACTGAAAACTGTGTGTGTGTGTGTGTGTGTGTGCGTGCATTGCTGTTACTAGTGTTTGTCTTTCAGTTTTGAGATTTGAATCCCTTGGCTTTTACAAGAGCAGATGTCATTCTTATAGCCTCTCCCTGAGTCTCATTCTTTCTCAGAGCCCCTACATCTGTTGGTAATGGGTGCATCTAATGGAGCATCTAGATATCATCCAATTATTTATTTCTTGTCCACTCTGCATCCATTTGCATCTTCATGTCAGGGAAGACCATCAGTAAGGAGTGGCCGATCTGGGTGTCAGTGCTGAGGACAGGCCTTGAGAACAGGAACAAGCCGATGTGGGTCCTGTCTTGCCCTTGGTTAGGAGGTAGGAATATGGTGGAGGATAAGTGAGGGAGCAGGAAGGATGGTCACAGATCTGAGAAGTTTAGACATTAACCATAACCTTTAGCTACTTAGGCAGAGCCCATGAAAACAGAGTGGGATTATCTCTGGAGAAGATGGTTTAGATGAGGAAACTATGAGAGGAAGAAGGTGAGCGGGAATCTTGTCTGATTCTGAAATGAGGCCTGTGGTTCTTGATGACCAGCACTGCTTGTCAGTACCCGGGAGTCCCAGTGGCTGTTTCCACCAGAGGCTAAGGATCAGTCTGTTTGGTATCATGAGGGTGACCATCTAAGATTGTCATGGCATTGAGCTGCACAGCACGGAAGGATCGTGCCTTGTTCTTTTACAGGTAATTTCTGTCTAGTCTCAATGTCTGAGGACAATAATAAGAAAGGGAACATGCCTGCCTGACATATTGTTCCATTTGGAGTCAGTTGTTAATTTCCCAGTATTCTGAACCTGCCCACAACAGCAAGATATTTCTCTTTGTCAATTTCTGGTTGAAATTACTTAAGCACCTTCCCAACTTCCTCACCACCCTCTCTGACTTGTGTCATGGAATTAAATGCGCTTTCCAAAGGAATCGGCCTAAGGCTACGCCAAGCCTCCTGTGTTGTTATTTCTGTTTTCTCTGGGTGCAAACAGTGTCACGGCTTCCAGAAGTAACAGAACGGTGAAGACTGAGGGAACTGGGGCAGCTTCAGGGTCCAGAACTTTGACATTTTCAAAATGAGAAGGGCATTACTTTCTAAGGTTTTGTTTTTCTTAAGTTGGGGATTTTTTTTTTTTTTTTGGAACTTTTGAAACCAAAGCAGAACAGACTGTCAACATAGCCTAGGTTTTGCTGCGCAAATCAGAGACCAGTGAAGGCTCGATGGCAGATTATTTTCAGGACCATTTATATACCTAACTTCTACTTCAAGCGGCGGGTGACAAAGGGTGGCCCCAGGACCAGCAGTAGCAGAATCACCTAGAAAGTTTAAAAAATTGAAGTTGAGGGGCTCCGTGGTTAAGAGTGCTTTCTGCTCTTTCAGAGGACTGGAGTTCAGTTCCCAATCGCCTGCAACTCCAGCTCCAGAGGATCCCCTGCTGACTTCCATGGGAAACTGCACACACATGTACATACATACATACATACAGACAGACAGACAGACAGACGGCAGACAGATATACTCATACACATGCTCACAGAGAAAGGAAAATTGACAGCTCTTATCCCAGCGCCAGAGTCATTCATTCTGAGAAATGCTGAGTAGTTCTGCTGCTGTGGGCGTGTGGCCACATGAGCCTGGGGGGTGGAAGTGAGTCACTTCGGGAGGCCTAGTGCTACACGGTAAACCAAAGATAAGAGGTGGATCCAGGGCAACAAGATATACTTTTTTTTTTAAAAAAAAAATACAGTAAACCTTAAAAAAATAAGTAACTAGAAGGAGTACACACTAAAATAATGACTGAAGCAGAGTATGGTGAGTACACAAGCATCAACATGGCTATTATCAAGTACTGTATACTGTATACAACTGCATGTGGTATACTTTGGCAGCAACAGGTTCCTTTACATGCTTATATATTACATGATAGCTGTGATGTCACTAAGAGATAAGAAAATTCAACTCCATTATAATCATATGAGTCCACTGTCATATATACAAAATGCTATATGTCATATAAGGACTGAGTAAAAAAATCTGAGGGGATGGGAACAAATAGAGAGACCAGACATGACACAGTGAGAGACCTTGGGACACTTAGCCCTAAATCGGAACATTCAACCATCAAATCCCTCACCCGCCCCAGCGTTTATGGGACCCCGAAGAAGAGGAGACAGAAAGAGTAGAAGAACCAGAGGGGACGGAGGACACTGAAGAAACAAGGCCTCTAAGTCAGTAGGAGCAAAGCTACATGAACTCAGAGAAGGAAGCAGCATGCACAGGGCCTGCAGGGGTCCGCACCAGGTCCTCTGCTTATTTATGACTGCTTCCAGGTCGGTGTGTCAATGGGATTCCTGAGGGTGTGGAAGACTGGGTCTCTGGTTCTTGTGCCTTCTTGTGGGCTCTTTTCCTTCTGTTGGTTTGTCTTGTCCAACTTTGATGTGATAGTTTTTGTTTTACCTTATCATATTTTATTTTGCTGTATTTTATTATTATCTCTTAGAAACCTGTTCTCTTCTAAAGACAGGAAAAGAGTGGATTGGGTGGGAGAGGAGGTGAGAAGGAACTGGGAGGAATGGAGGGAGGGGAAGCTGTAATCAGGATATATTATATGAGAAAATAATCTGTTTTCAAAAAAGGGGGAAAATATCTGAGGCTGGAGCTCAGCAATCTGTTTTAACATGCTGTCCCAGTGATTATGCTGAACACTTGCTTGAGAATAATGAACTTAAGAATACTTACTAGCCACTGCTGGTATGTATGTGTCTTTCTGACATAGAAGCTTATCATTAGCTCAGTTACTATACTGTAGACGCTCACTGGTGGACAGGTTCAGAAAACCAGATACTCATTCAGATGAAAAATCTCTTTGAACGTTTCTTTTAACAAAATTAAACTCATGGCCACAAGTTTCTTAAAAACAACAAAAGCTAGAAGAAGCAATAGATCTGGGTCCCTGGAAAACTAGCATACAGATACTTGACTATCAAATCTTCTCCTTTGCCTCATACATTCCTTACATGATGGACGTTTGGGAGACACTGGAGAAATGGCTCAGTGGTCAGGAAGACATAACTGCTCTTGCAGAAGGCACAGATTCAGTCCCAGCCCCCACACAAGGCCACTCACAACTGCCCACAACTCTGACTTCTGAGGGTCTGGTGCCCTCTGCTGGACCCTGTGAGCACCTGCACTCAAGAGCACATACCCTACTCCCTGTCCATTAAAAAAAAAGTCTGTGAGGGCATGGTAATACAAACCCAGCACTTGGGAGGCAAAAGCAGACAGATCTCTGTAAGTTTCAGGCCAGCAGGAGTTCACAGTGAGACACTGTCCTCTCAAAAAAAACTTTAAAAACAAACATTTGGGGATGGAGAGATGGATCAATGGTTAAAAGCACCCACTGTTCTTCCAGAAGACTAAGGGTTCAATTCTCAGCGCTGACATGGTGACTCATACGCATACGCACTGTTTATAACTCCGGTCCCAGAGGATCTGATGTCCTTTTTTGGCCTCCTCAAGCACCAGGCATAAATGTGGGGTACAGACATACATGCAGACAAAACTACCATACACATAAATTTAAAAACTTTTTTTTTTGGTAACACAATATACAACATTATAAAAGACTTGAGTGGACGTGGACAATCATTTCCTGCTGAATCCCGTGGGATTTGCCACAGCCGTATGACCCTCCAAGTGTCCAGTTCGTGAGAGTCTCGGCGTCTTATTTACAGAGAGACGTTTGGTGACTAAATGTCCGGCGATGGGATTTTTGTGTCACTGTTTCTCTGACAAATGTTTGAGAAGAATACAAGGGGAAGAGTTATTTTGGTTTTGAGTTATTTTAGTTTTGAGGTTTCAACCCAAGGCGGGGTGGATTTGTTGCCTTTCGTCAAGGCAGACTCTGTGGCGGAAGGGCATGGGGGCTACTGTTCTTCACGGTAGACCGAGGACGACGAAGGGCTGGAGCTGAGATGGACGCTCAGAGGCAAACACCTCCAGTGGCCTGCCTTCTCTGAGTTTTCACCACCTCAATGCCATCAAATTGTGAATCTATCATCATTTGTTATAAACATAACGTGGATCTGTTCATTAGATCCAGAGTCTTTACTATCCTAGCACCTCCCTAAAACCCCTCTGATTGCTGCACACACACATACAAAATTACAAGACTAATAAAAATCTAAATAGGGAAATTGC
Organism: Arvicola amphibius; assembly: GCF_903992535.2. Taxonomy (NCBI): domain Eukaryota; kingdom Metazoa; phylum Chordata; class Mammalia; order Rodentia; family Cricetidae; genus Arvicola; species Arvicola amphibius. The sequence continues at coordinate 16,835,067 of NC_052050.1, read as the reverse complement.
AGCATGGAAACATCGAGACTAAAGCATGACCTTGCCCTTGCCCTGTACTGTAAACCATCCTGTAGCTCTGAGTCCTGCGTCTGGGGTATCGTGAGCCATGATGTGCTGGGCAGCCCTGTCCCTGTGGCCTTGCCCTGTGCAGCCCATACGGCTCTCCTAGTAGGCTGGGTCTGTTTACTGCCTGCGGCTTTCTTCAGAGGCGTCATTGTTCTTGCCATGTCAAACGACCTAGAGTCTCCACAGCAGCTTTGGATTTTTTTTTAAATAGCTGTGTGCATTACTATCTCCAGGGGTTCTGACCTTGCCACGCACCGCCGGAACTCCTTACACCTTTCCTTCCGATCTGAAGGAAGCCTTCCCGACTTCACAAGGTTTGCTTTTTGTATACCTGAAGACCCAGCCTCACGCGGAGAATGCCAGTGCTTCTGGGGGTTCAGGATGGCTGAGTATGGAGAAAATTCCCTACGAAGCCCCATGCGCCAGAGCAATCAGGATCTCCCTTCTCAAAGTCTCTCAACTAAGCTTATGCCTCTATTCCACTTCTTGCTCCAGTTCTGAAAATTTAGCTCAGAGCTGGCGACATTGATGCCACCATCTGTGTGTTTTAATGCCTTGAAATTTTTTTCTGATAAACAATTTATCACCTTTATATTCAGTCTCATACAATGTCTTGGGGGGGGGGGATGGACAATATGTGGACATGATTGTGTGTGTGTGCACGCATGCTTGGATGTCACATAAATGGCTTCCAGTCCCATTTCCAAAAAAGTCCTCATTTCTATATGAAGCTTGATGAATGTGATCTGCAGCTGTCCACTCAAAGCAGCAACTCTGTTAGGATTGTCTAGAGCAGGGGTTTTCAGCCTTTCAAATGCTGCGGGCCCCTTAAATTCCTCATGTTGTGCTGACCCCAACCATAGATTCCTTCCATTGCTACTTCATAATTGTAATTTTGCTACTGCTATGAATCATAAATCTCTGTGTTTTCCGATGGGCTTAGGAGACCTCTGTGAAAGGGTTGTTTGGCCCCAAAGGGTTGCGACCCATAGGTTGAGAACTGCTGGACTAGAGGAAGTAAATCTACAGTGGATATTACAAGGGGGATTTATTAGGAAGGCTTACACAGTACCTGCTGGGGAGGCCAGCGATGGCTGCTGCACACGGAAAGGCCGAGAACACCCGACAGCTGCTTAGCCCATGAAGCTGCATGCCTCAGCAGTGCTGCCATAGTCTGGTGCTGAAGGCCTGCAGGGATGCTGTCTTCAGTCCGCAGTGGAAGGCCAAAGAAGCTGGGTTCCGGAGTCAGCGAAGGACGCGCCGCCAAGCAAGTTGACGCATTCACTTACAAGTGGGCAGACAGCAAAAGCTTTCCTTTTAGACTTCGTATCTGGGCAACTGAGGAGATGCCATTGACTCTAGGGAAGATCCTGCCTCTCGGTTAGTCCTTCTGGGAGGCAGGTTCACCGGCTCAGCCAAAAGTAGGTTTGAGCTGAATTCTGATCTGGTCAAATGGACAACTAAAATTAACTATCCCAGCAAACAGGGGACAGACTGTCTGTGAATGTGAGTGGGGCGCCAACTAAAGGCAAGTTGGTCAGAACGACACCAAGAGGAGGCAGCTACGCAGGCAATGCACACTCCATTCTCCATCAGATGTGTCCAGCCCCATGATTTTTTGTTTTGTTCTGTTTTTGAGACAATTTCATGTCAGCCACTCTGAAATCACTACACAGCCTAGGATGACCTTAAGCTTCCGATCCTCCAGTCTTCACCTCTTGAGTGCTGGGATTTGAACCCAGGGCTTTGTGCAGTGTAAACAAACTCTACAAAGTAAGCTACATCTGTGGCTACTCTGAAAAGAATTTAAGAAAAACATTCCACAATTGTTTTACAGAATATATTAGCTGGGCTTTCCAGTGACTAACGCACAACTGGCAGGATTTGGAGGGGTCCGTGATGAGTGTGCAAATGCCACTTCGATGGCCAGTGGAAAAATGTTGATGGGTGTGGGCTGGATTGAGTAGCTGTTCCTGACAACTGTAAGCATCATGGAGACAGACTGTTAATAGCACCCAGCATATTTTCCCTTAGTATTACAGCCAGATGTTCCATGCCCATCTAGATAACAATGCAAATGAGGGGGGCACATGACACTAAGGGGAGAAGCCTGGCTTTTCCCTTTCTTTTCTGTAGGCTGGGATGCAGAAGAAATAGATTCAAAGCAGCCATGACTGACCACGAAGTAACCTAGGGGGCTGTGTTTGCGACCTGTTGACACAGAACAAGTTCCTTCACAGTTTAGCAAACTTAAAAATACCGCTGCCCGGTTTCTGCACTCCTGGATTCAGGAATAACTTTCACATGGTGGTTTGGGCTCAGAGTCTCATGATGTCGAATTCAAACTACAGGCTAGGATTCCAGTCAACTGAAGGCTCAAAAGAACGGCAAGATCTTTTTTTTTTCCAAGAGGTCTTACTCACATGGCCTCTGGTAGGAGGCAGCCAGTCCATGCTGGCTGGTGGTGATAGGCATTCCTTCCCAGTAGGATACCACCATGGGGCTGCCTGTTTGGTGACTTTTCTCAGAGTAAGTCATCGAGAGACTAGGGAAGAAGTTGCAATGATTTCCGTGACTTAGTTTTACGTCACATCGTAAGCCATAGTCTAGTCATGTAAGCAGCTCATTAAGCCAAGCAATGTTCAATTGAGGATGAGCAGGTTCCATCTTTTATGGGCAGAGTTGCTGTCTCTCCTTCCCCAGAGATATCTACATCTAATAGTGGAACCTGCGGCTATGCTACCTTCTGTGAAATACAGGGCTATGATATATTTAAGGATCATGGGACAAGATTACCCTGGAGTATCTGGTCGGTACTGTATACTTAGAGGGATCCTTTTGACACCCAGGAGGGTCAGAGTAGGAAATGTGACGACAGAAGTAGGTCAAAATGAATTGCCCCGAGTCAGTCAATGTGTCTGTCCTATAACAGTGGTTCTCAACCTGTGGGTCAAGGCCCCTTTGGTTTTCTTTTTTTTTTTTTTTGGTTTTTCGAGACAGGATTTCCCTGTAGTTTCTAGAGCCTGTCCTGGAACTAGCTCTTGTAGACCAGGCTGGCCTCGAACTCAGAGATCTGCCTGCCTCTGCCTCCCGAGTGCGGGGATTAAAGGCCTGCACCACCAATGCCCGGCTCAAGCAATGGAAATAATTTTATGGTCACCACAACATGAAGAACTGTATAAAGACTTGCAATGTTAGGGATTTTTTGAGAACCACTGGCCTCGAGCCTGGAGGCACATCTTCCAGAAGGACTGCCCCCTTTGATTTTATCCCTGTCAGGCCCATTTTGGACTTTTGACCTCTAGACGTGTTAGATAGTAAATTTGTGTTGTTTAAGTCACTAAATATGTGTCAAACTTTTTGAACAGCAGTATTTGTGGATATAGTCTAAAACCACCGCTGTCTAGCCTCTGACCACAAATTATGTTTAGTTCTCTCACATGTAAAATAAACTCACCTCCCACAGCCCCAGAGTCTTATCCCCTCATAGCATCAGCTCGTATCCTTCTTCTAGATAGATACAGGAGCAGAAGATTAAGTTTCCTGGGTGTAACTCCTTATGTACAGCTACTCAATTACAAAACCCTCAATCTAAACTCCAGTAAGTCTAGGTTGGCTGGGCAGTGAGCCCCAGGGATCTGCCTTGTCTCCCAAGTACAGAAGCCTGCCACCACGCCTGGCATTTTGATGCATGTTCTGGGGATCAAACTCAAGCCTTGCTGCTTGCACGGCAAGCATTTTCCTGACTGAGCCATCTTCCCAGCTCCTTTTTGTACTGTTTTGTTTTTAGTGACAGGGTCTTGCTATGTTGCTGTGGCTAGCCTGGAACTCATGGCAATTCATGAAGTCTCCACTTCCCAAGTGCTGGCTTACAGCATGCATCACCAGGTTTAGCTCCTCTTCTTGTGTGGATGCTTCCTTCTAAGTGTTTCTGGCAATGAAATTCTCAGTAAAAAATGTGTTAGTCTCATTGAAATCTTACTGAGTTCCAGCACGAGATTAAAGTTAGTCTCACAAATCTCTTTAAAATATGTTTATTTATGGGCTTCTGCGGATGGACAAAGACTTTACGCTTCCTTAGAAGCTAACTTATTTTTAATAAAAGGACCCAGAATACACAGGAGGGAGATGGCAATCTCTTCCATAAATACTGCTAAGAAAAGTGGATATTTACATTCCAGAGAAAGGAATTGGGCCCTTGTAACACATCAAAAACTAACTCAAATGGATAAAATACCTACATGCAGATCTGAAACTGTAAAACTACTAGAAGAAAACAGGAAGTTCCGTGACAGTGGCCTGGGCAAAGCTTTGCCCTTGACCTTGAAAGCAGAGGCAACAAAAGCAGGAACAGACATAGGCTATTAGCAACAAGAAAGTTTCTGCACAGCAGAGGAAGCAAAGGCAAAGACACAACCTGAAAGGCGGGAAAATAATTGCAAAACATACTTCTGAAAAGGGCTTCAAATCCAAAGTATATGAGCAGTCCAAACAATTCAGTAGCAAGAACGGAAACAATTCAAATGAAAACAGAACAAAGGTCCTGGTGAGCCCACCCTGCTAGGTCCCAGGCCCTGGGCAAACTCTCTCACAGACAACCAAAAGGTGCAAAAAGGACATGGGGGTGTTGATGGAGGTGGAAGGGAGATAAGAGGAGGCAGGGAGTGGGAGCAACCAGAATGCACTGTGTATGTGTAGGAAGTTGTCAAAATACACATTTAATCAGCAATAAATAACTAAATCTTTTCATGTGTGGGGAAAAATGGCTAAAGGCACTTAATAAACATTTCCTGGAAAGAAGACAGGCCGACGGATATCCAAAAAATATTTAACATCATGCCTCATTAGGGAAGTGAAAATAGCTAACGGTGAGCTATCACTTCAAACCTGTTAGACACCTATTACGACAAAGGCAGATGCTGAGTGCTGGTGAGGAGGTAAAGACAAGGGCACTGGACTGGGAAGATCTAATCAATTTGGCATGAAGTAGAGATATCTGGGGAGAGGCAATAATTGGGGAATTGCTAGGAAGAGGGAGTCTTAACTGAGAAGATGACTCCATCAGATTGGCCGGTAGACTTGTCTGTGGGGGCATTTTCTTGACTACTTAATTGACAGAGGAGGGCCTAGCCCAATGTGGGCAGTTCCACCCCTGAGAAGGGGTTCTTGGGTAAATAAGAAAGGTAGCTGAATGTGCCTCTGAGGAAGTAGGCCAGTTACCAGTGTTCCCTTATGTGCCTTGTATACTATTGGTGGGAATGTAAGCCACTATAGCCGTCATGGAAAAAGGATGGAGGGTTTTGAAACAACAAGTAGAAATATTATATGATCTAGTAATCCCAAGAGAAGGGAAATCAGTATATCACAAAATAGCTACACAGCCATGTTTATTATTGTACTATTCATGATGGCCAAGATCTGACAGCAGAAGTGACTGCCAATCGATGAATGGGTCAGGAAGATGTATACATTCACAGCTAAAGATTATTTTAGCCTTAAACTAGGAAATCCCAGGAGGTGACAACATGAACGAAATGGGTAGGCATTTTCCTACAAGAAATAAGCCAGGCCCAGGATAAACATTGCATCGTCTCACATGTATGTGGAATGTGAGAACAGATGTCTTGAAGTAGATAATGGATTGTTGTTTGTCATGACGAGAAGTAGACAGAACAGGGAGGGGGGATTGCTCAAAGGGTTGCGGGTGCCACAGTAGAGAGAGAGATGCTAATCTTCATTTTCTGAAGGAGCAGAGGGTACAGCCTTCTTGCAAAAGACTGACACGCAGCTAGCTCCCTCCAGTTTCTTCATCCAAACAATTACAAGGTTAATTGGGGCTGGGAAAGGGTCCAACTACCAAAGTCATCTTGCTCTTGCTGCCCACGTGAGCAGACAGCCCACACAAATCCCAGTCCCTTTTGATTGTGCCATAATCAAAAGGGAGAACTCCAGGTCGGCCAGGAAGTCTTAGGACCAAGGTCGGCGCAGCTGCAAGCTCTCACGTACACCAAGTGCAGACTCTCCAGAGAAACAACTCTTCAAGGTTTAAACAGACTCAAAACAATTTCCCAGCCGCTACTGATCAACCCAAACATTGCAAAGCAAAGGCTTTGCTGAAACCCTTCTTTACTATACATTTCACGTAAAGCCGGATGTAAAAGGCTTTGCATACATATCGCTGCACTACTAAGTTCTGGCTAGATAAGAGGGATACAGTTTGAAATCTGTTGCTTCATGTTCACTTACTAGTTTATGTATTCAGTTACTATTATGTATTTTATGTTTAAAAATTGCCTGGGGAGTAAATTTCTTTATTTATACTTAGAGTTATATGAACAGTTTTACTATTGGCTCCTATTTCTGACTTTTAATAATACATAATATTTTAAGAAACACATCGCAATCATTATGAAAGCCCCCATTGTTCCCCTTTGTGCTTCCCCAAACACACTTTCCCACCCCCTGCATAGCCTTATTCTAGACACAGAGTGCAGCAGTTTTGCAGGTTTAACTAAATATCAGCCAGACACACCCTGCTCTTGCAGCACGGATGTCAGCTGGCAGCTACCTGTGGTGACAAAGTTAAGAAGTAATGGACATGGGCACAGTGCTGTAAAGGACAACAATATTCAAACCCAGACAATTCTTTCCTGTCTGCAAGATATGCTTTTATACGGCTCCCCTTCCCCCAAGAGGGTCCCATGCCTCACTCTCTCTGTAGAAGGCAGACATTGGTAAGGAGCTCTTTCCCCATCCACCATACCACGCTCTCCCACCAGTACAGCTCCCGTGTATGGTAAAGATGGAGCTACCATCCCACATTTTGCATTGTATTTTTCCCATTGGATCATTCTAGATCCTATCATTGATTCTAAATGCTTCGTGTCCAGGGATCTTACTCTCAACAGCTGACCCTATGTGTACTCCTGAGGCCTTTTCCCTAGTCTGTGTCTGCATGCCCTACTCTCCTTTCCAGACCCGTGAGACATGGTTAATGCTCCAAGTGTCGTGTTCTCCTATGCTCCAGATAAGTGAGTTGAGAAACATTAGCTCTCTGCTGAAACTTCAGGGAAAATATTCGAGAAAGACCAGAATTTCCTGGGAAAGTTTCAGCTGCTGCATGTGTGACTGACAAAAGAAACCTAAAAACCACCCAATGAACCGACAATATCATGAGACAGAAAAGAGCCTTCAAGTTGCAGGAATTTTGCAAATTCCTACGCTGTCCTGTAGACTACTGGTTCTTGCCAAGTGACAGTCTGTTTCCATGGGTGCCGTGCCCCAGGGAAACCTGTTGGACAGGTCAGTCATATGTATCTGATCTGAGACTAGGCTGCATGACTCCCCACAGGTTACAGTATGAGCAAATTCACTCATCTGTTTATAAAGGTAAGATACTTGAAGGCCAGCAAGATGGCTCAGAGAATAAAAGTTCATGCAGCCAAACCCGATGACATGCGTTCAATACCCGGAACCCACATAATGGAAAGAACCAACTTCTTAAATCTTTTCCTATTGTCCACATGTATGTTATGGCATATGTACGGCATTCCCTCTAAAAATAAAAATATGCAATAAAGTTTTTGTTGTTGTTGTTGTTGTTTTTAAGACTCTTTGTCACAGACTTTTGGAGAAAAGCATTTTCAAATCAGTCTTTACTTCACAGCATTTACAAATTCAGTACGGCCTAAAAACAGTTTATAGTCACAGAACTGGATTCATAGACCGCAGGGATACAATAGCAACGGAAGCCAGGCATCTCTTTGTCTCCCTGCAAACAGCGGTTCACCAGTAGGGCGACCCCCTCCCCATCCTCTGACCAAGGAAGCAGCTGGACCTAATCAGAGCAACAAATGGGACAAATAAATGACCTTGAGTTGCTGCCCATTGGAGACCAGGAGGCCTGGAAGGTGCTAGAAGCGAGGGTGGAGGTGGTCAAAGGGTAAACAGCCGACAAACCTGAAGTTGGGGACAGGCCACAGTGGGGCAGAGAGCACCAGAAAATGTCAGAAAGCTGAGCAGGAGGCAGCTGGGACCACAGTCGGAGGACAATCTCCCAATGGTGTCCACAACCGGCCTCGGTTGGATCGGGGTGAGGTCACAGGCCCTTGTGAGGTGTGGGAATGCGCGCGCCACCTCAGCGCTTTCCCGGAGGCGCCCAGGCGGCAGGTGCTCGCCAGCTCAGCGGCTGACCCGGAAGCCTGGGAGGACCCCGTGGCGGGGTCTTTGCCTGACCCCTCAAGGCAGCTCCATGGGCGGAGCTTCGGGCTGATCAGGTGATCTCAGGGGCGGGGCCTCGCTGGGAGGGAGCGCGAGAAGGGGCGGAGCTAGAGCATCCCGGGGAAGGCTCGAGGCGCAGGGCCCTCAGTTGACAGAGGGAGAGGCCAGTCTCGCTGAGGGGAGGGTTAAGCCGTCCCTGAGCCTGAGAATGCATGCTAAAGTAGAAAGCGAACCTCAGTGTAACAGGAGGAAGGAACATTCCAGAAAGGTGGAGAGGTATCCCGGTGGTCAGTCAAATGGTTGTCCTAGGTAGGTGGCAACTTAGTGGCCGGAAAACTTGCCTGCGCCTTTGGCTGTTAGATCATATGTTGTCATGTTGAGGGAGTTTTCTGTGTTTCCGTGTCTACTCTCAAGGTTTTACCTCACAAAGGCAGGGCTGGTGGGAATTCTCCACAGCGTAAGTTCTTGCGTGAGGCGGAGGCTCTCTTGTTAAGCAAATATGATACCTGGAAGTTAATGTTTGAACATTCATCAGTGGCGTTAGCCATATTGAGATTTCGGTCTGCAATTGTGGAAGCCTGTCCTAGAATATTAATATTTTCAATACAAAAAATTCACTGATGGTTGTAACCAGCACTGTAATACGACTAATAGTGTAATGAATAGCTCATCAAATAAGGATTGAATATTAGTCAAAAACATTGTGAATTAAAAAAATGTTGGTTATTACATTTGTATGACGTGAAAATCTTTGGTGTGGAGCCAGGTTAAAATACCTTTTGTTTGCAAAGACATTGACTCCCCCCCCCCAATTTTTTTTTCAAAAAGCTTTAAAATTATGTGTATATGTGTGTCTAAGTGGTTTTATGCACGTGAGTGCCGTGCCTGAGGCAGCTAGTAGAGGGCATCAGAGTCCAGCTGGAGTTATAGGCAGTTGTAAGGTGCCTGACATGGGTGCTGGGAACCCAACTTATATTTGCTCTGAACCCCTAAGACATATCTCCAGCCCCATACAGTAATGCTTTGAGGTAGTTATTTTGTGGTATTGGAGACCAAGAGTTTTGGAGCTAGATTTCCCAAATTCAAATTCTAATTCCTCTGCTGGTTGTGTTTCTTTAAAATAGTGACAATGGCAATTCCTTAAAGGGTAACTGTGAACAATATGGGAAATAAATTTGTCAATTATCAATGTGTTCATCGTAATACCTAGCACATATTAAACACTCGGTAACATGGTGGTGGTTGTTTTAGCACTTCTGTATCTTAGGGTTTGTTTGAATAGATATAATTGGGCTTCTCTTTCATGTTATTTGAGATACATTTCTCTACTTCTCTGTATACTAAGAAAGTAAACTTAAGAAGCTGGGTGATCTCTAATTTATCATCTAATAGCTGCTTTCTCTAGCTTTTGCCCACAAGCCTATATTGATGCCATTTATTAGGTATCATATTCTGAATGTTACATTTAAAAGGCAACTTCGAGCAAATAAATATAATTCCTTTGCCTTTTAAACAGGAGTATGATCTTTTCTTTCTTTTTTCTGTTTATATCTTGTCAGGAAATCCTTTTATATTATTGTTCATTTTGTATTCATTCATCAAGACCTTTGAGTCACAAAGGACAGAATTTACCTCCAAGCAGAAAAATGGAGAAAACACATTTATTTTGCAAGGTAAATTATTGAACACAGTTTTTTAAAAAAGATTTCTTCTTCTAAAATTAGTTTTATGATTGCTTTTTATTCATGATTGTTAAATATTTAGAGTATAATGTTCTGATGAACCTGCCTAATAACTGATGACTCCTGAACTCTTTTAATAGACATCCGTTGGAATAATTCAGCAATAATGTAGTACTATATCAAAAGCGCTTGTAACACATATCATGGTATTCTATATACAGAAATTGGCATATGTAAATATAATATATTTTCTCTTTTTGATATGATAATTTTTAGGTGATCAAGCAATTTAAGCATTTGTCAAAGTGGCTATCCCATTTGGCATTGCATGAGATAGATTCTTCGGAGAGGGGTGGGGTTCCTTTAGCCCCTTGCCCTACTGTGACAGGATGTGGCTAGGCTCAACCTTGTAGAGACCTTGTACAGATAGTCACAGTTGCTGCGAGTTCAAGAATCCCATGGTACACCGCGCCTGGACACCAGAGTTCCACACCATCACATCTCCCTCCCAACTTCATGTTGTTCTGGGCACTTGGAGCCCATTATGGTTCCATACAAATTTTAGGATTGTTTACATTTCTGTAAAAAGTAACATTTTAATTTTGATAATTTCATCAACCCTATAGGTTGCTTTGTGTGATACACATATGTTTTTCCAATTTATGACATAGTGTATTCATCATCTATTCTTGCCTTCACTTTCATATTTTTTACGCTTGCTTATTTTATGCGTATGAGTGTTTTGCTTGCATGTCTTATATGCACCGTGTGAATTCCTGATGCATGCAAAAGTCAGAAGATGGCATTGGATCTGGAGTTATGGATGGTAGTGAGCTACCATATGACTGCTGGGAATTCTTTGCAAGAGCTTAAAAATGCTCTAAAGTACTGAGCTATTTTCTCCAGCCCCTTCTTGAGTTTCTTTTATTGTTCTATAGTTTTCATTGTTACATTGTTACCATTCTAACAGGCATATAATGGCATCTTGTTTAATTTGCTATTTCCTAAAAACATGACGTTTTTTCATAAGCTTATTTGATATCTGTACATCTTAGGTGGCAAAATTTGTTCAGAATTTTTACCCATTTCTAAATTTGCCTTCATAATACAAGGATGAATGCCTCTGCATGCACACACGTGAGTATACACATACACATATACATGCAACATGCACAGTTCTTTGTATATTTTAGAATAAAAATTCTTTAATAATTGTGTCCTTGTAAATATGTTCTCCCAGTGTCTCTAGCCATCCTTTCAATTGCTCGATGGTATTTCTCATAGAGTATGTATTTTTTATGTATTTTCATGGAGTGCAATTTATAATTTTTTCTTGCATGGACTATGCCTTAGGTTTATATCTGAAAATAGTTATTTTTGTGATAAAATAATTGTTTTGAAAACATGATAAAAAGCTTTACACCTATATATATTCATGAATGCTGTGCATTTTATAGTTACACAGCATATTAAGAGATACATATCTTCTTTAGAATAATAATGTTTGATTGAGTAAGATCTTTTTAAAACCAAACTCCCTTTAGCTGAATGTTCTATCTGATATGTACATGGGAAGCAATGTGCATGACTGTGACTATTGATTATTCTCAGACAGAAGAAAGCATTGATGCATCACTTCAAGGCTCGGATTGTTTCACAACTAACTTGTCATCAAGAAATATTGAAAACAAGAAATACAGCAAAATTTCTAAAACAACAGGGAAGAAAAATTCATCTGAATGTAAGGGTTTCATCCCAGAATATAAAAGAATGTAAGTTAAAAACTTTGAATTTACACTATGGAATTATTCTTTTGCAAGTTTAAGAAGTCCCGACACGCAGCTGATGTGTTCTGATGGCAGGAGTGTGCACATTTGTACTTATTCCTTTAGAAACATAGCTTCAGCTGTTGCACGGCTCTTCTTAAATCTCTAACTTCAGGTGCATCTACATGGCAATCTAAAAGGCGGAGTTTCAGTTAGTTGGGAGCAGTGGTCCATAGGTCTGTAAGTTTGTCTTAAACAGAATTTAAGAAAGACATCTGGGCTTGGGTTTGTAAAAATTAGATCATTTGAATCCTATAGCTCTTCTCTCCCCCCTCCCCATTGTACTGTTACCTGGGTGTCTTATTTATTTATTTATTTATCTATTTATCTATTTATTTATTTATTTTTGGTTTTTCGAGACAGAGTTTCTCTGTGGCTTTTGGAGCCTGTCCTGGAACTAGCTCTTGTAGACCAGGCTGGCCTCGAACTCACAGAGATCCGTCTGCCTCTGCCTCCCGATTGCTGGGATTAAAGGCGTGCGCCACCACCGCCCGGCAACCTGGGTGTCTTTTGTTAAAAAAAAGAAGTTATGGATTTTTTTGTGTCTTTTTCTCCCTTTCTTCTTTCCTTCCTTCCTTTCTAGTTTTGTTTTTTGAGACAGGGTTTCTCTGTGTAACAGATCTGGCTGTTCTGGAACTCGCTTTGTAGACCAGGCTGGCCTTGAACTCACAGAGATCTGCCTGTCTCTGTCTCTCTGGTGCTGGGGATTAAAGGTGCACCCCACAAAGCCTGTCTTATTCTGGCATTTTTGTGTATACCTAGGCAAACAGTTTTTATTTTTAATATTTTTAAAGGCAAAAAGCAGAGGTGTTCTTAGAAGAAATATTATGAGAACATGTTTGGGATTTATGTCATTTTTTCCCTACCAATTAAGTTCAAATCTAACAGATTAGTGAAGTTAGCAATTACTTGTATATCATAATGGGGAGGCAATTAAACTAAATACAACATTTTGACCACTCTTTACATTTGGAAGATAGCAAAGAGCGAGGTAGTTATGGCTGGGAAACCACGTAAAAGTCGCCTGGCAAGGAGTGGAAGGCAGAGCAGTCTTTATTCTCCTGCATTAGAAGTATTTGGAATACATTGTACCCTGGGAGACACATGTCCCAAAGGAATGCGATGGAGGGCAAATGTTTTTTATTTATTATTTTTTTTATCAGACCATTCACTTTTTCTATAAAGTGTGGAAGGTCATTTATAGTTTAAAGCACACTTATATGTTAAACAACATGAGAGGTCAACTCAGTGGGAGCCCTGAGTAAGTCACATAGAAAGTCTCGAATCGAGGATAAAGGGCTTGGGTGTGGAGAGGCAAAGTGACAGCAGATTCCAAACTGTGGCCCATGAATGGTTATGACATCGGTTCAGGAGGTCACTACCAATTTTTTTTGTAAGGAAATAGATTAAAATTATATTGAAGGCACTGGAGTGTTTCTTAAAACACAACTGCACTTTGTAAAATAGGTTCTGTTATCATATATTTGGCTTCTTTTTCTGTCTCTATTTCCTAATAGAAAACATATTTTAGACAGTGAGTCTTAGTAAAAATAGTTGAAAGCCATTTCCTTTGACGCCAGAGGTCTGTATAGGTGACTAAACGTAGGACAGTTTCAGGGTGTGTGTGTGGGGGGAGGCTGGGGGGATAAGAACAAGGTATTGGGATCTTAGGATAGGAATTTGGGAGGGTTGGACTTAATGGGGATATAGTATCCCAAAGGGCAAGGTATCTGCTAAGGAAGGAAGTAGATAAATGACAATTTGCTCAGTATTAAATTAACCCGTAGCTGTAATAGTCAAAAAAGCTACAGGACAAATGACCCAACAGCATCAGGAATAATAAATAGAAGGAGAGGCTAGGCAGATGAAAAGAGATTTAAAATACATTCCAACCAAGCATGGGGAACTTGCTGCATCCTGATACAGAGTTTTAAAATCTATGATATTTAGCAGACAGCTGAAAACTTGAACACTGATTCTACATTTGTTGATACTAAGAAATGTCTATCAATTTTTATGTCATAATGATGTTTTAAATGTTTTTTAAAAAAGAAAACAGGCCTTATAGAGATGTTTATTAAATGGTTACAGATAAAATAATACTGATGAAATATGTGCAAATGAAATAAATACTGAGACTTCAAATTTATAAAGGATGGAAGCAGGAATAAAAGGCAAAATGAGGCTGCATATGCTATTATTTGAGCTGGGTGATGGTACATGGGGCGATTAGCATATTGTTTGGAAATTTCCACAATCAAAGTTTGAGAGGAAGGCAAAGCTATCAAAGCAATCCAGTAGTTATTCTAATTTCTGTGTCATTTAGATATGAAACATCACTATTCCTGTATAGAGAAGAAAAATCCACTGAGTTTTCAGGATCAAAGAAAATAAAAAAGAAAAGTTTACAAGTACAGATTCATAGTAAAAGAACTGAGGTAAGTTGAGACTTTCTGAAAATTTCCTTTTTGTCCCAAGCCCCAAATATTCTTGATGTTTTAGACCAAGTGTTGAAATGTTTTTTTAAAAGCATTTTTTAAAAGTTTATTATTTTTTATTTTATGTGGACTGATGTGTGTGTATGTCTGTTTGAGGGCGTCAGATCTTGGAGTTACAGACAGTTATGAGCTGCCATGTGGATGCTGGGAATTGAACTTGGGTCCTCTAGGAGAACAGCCAGTTTTCTTAACTGCTGAACCATCTCTTAATATTTTAAATTTTAAATATTGCTTCTTCCTCTTCCTTTCCTTTTCTTATTCCTGTGACGGTTAGTGCCAATTGTCAACTGGATAAAATATAAAATTACCTCAGAGATGGGCTTCTGGGCATGTCTTTGGAGGGAATTATCTTGATTACATGGAGGTGGGAAGTACTGTCCACTGTGGGTGCCACCATCCCTTAGGCAGGAAATCCTGTGCTTTGTAAGAGTGGAGACATTGAGCTGAGAAAATGTGCGTGCATTCATTGTTCTCTGTTCCTGATGGTGGATTGAGCAGTTTCCTCAAATCCTTGCTGCCATGGTGACATCCATGCTGTGATGGACTAGAATGAGGAGCTATGAGACCAAACACCCTTCCTCCCTCGAGTTGCTCTTTCAGAGTATGTCATCATAGCGATAGGAAGGAAACTAAGATACCACCCCTTTATTTCTTCTTTTTGTTTGTTTGATTGATTGGTTTATTGTTTTGGATGGCTTCTTACTGTGTTGCCCACACTAACTCAAATCTTGGGCTTCAGTGGTTTTCCTGCCTTAGTTGCTTAAGCACTACACGTGTGTACCACCATATCTGACTTTCTTCTCCTTCCCCTTTCTTTATAAAAATAAGGCATTGTATCCTTTCAGAAAACTAGATTTACTTTTCCCTATTAAATTAAACTTTTATGTGTGTTGTGTGTTCCTATTTTTTTTTTTTTTTTTAGTTTTCATTCTGACCTTGGTATTCCTTGGTTGGTAGTATGCATCTCCAACATTTGTCCTCGTCTTCACATGGTCCTCACATGGCCCTCACATGGTCTTCACATGTCCTTCACATGCCTATCACATGGTCTTCACATGGCCCTCGCATGGTCTTCACATGGCCTTCGTGTGGTCTTCTCATGGCCTTCACATGACCTTCACGTGGTCTTCATGTGGCCCTCACATGGTCTTCACATGGCCCTCACGTGGCCCTCACATGGTCTTCACATGTCCTTCACATGCCTATCACATGGTTTTCACATGACCCTCACATGGTCTTCACGTGGCCCTCACATGGTCTTCACATGGCCTTCACGTGGTCTTCATGTGGCCTTCGTGTGGTCTTCCCTGCATCTGGATCACAGTCTCTCTTTCCCTTATCATTTACTAATTTATCTGTTTATTTCATTTTACGTTCCAGCCAAAGTTCTCCTTCCCTCATGTGAGCCTGTATCCTTTCACTCACATGTAGGAGATCCACATTGTTGAGAAACTCGTGATTTTCTACCTCTCTAAGATATATATTTTTGAAGATAGGGTCTCACGAGGTAACTCTGGCCACCCTGGAACCTTCTGTATAGACACGGAGGGCCTTGAAGTTTTGGTGATCCTCTTGCATCTGTCTCCAAGTGCCATGGTTACAGGCTTGCAGCACTCTCGTCTGACTACAAAAGAGCCTTTCTTTTCTTTGCACCCATTTCTGCCTTGCATTGCACAAATTTTACAAATTTGGGATCTAAATGTTCTGGTTTTCTTGGCTTATGCATTTGAATTAAATATTCATACATGCTCGGAGATTGGTCATAATCGATATGAGGAGAGGTTTTCCTTTCTTTTTTTTCCTCTAGCTTAGAGTTGAGACAAAGACTTTATTCTGTGTGCTCCTCCACTGGGGTTAAGTTTTGTTATTGTTGCTGTTTTACCAGTCTGGTTCTTAGAACATTACTTTTGAGGACATTAGCTTACATGGAACTTTAGTATCAACTCCCATCAGTCTCCTGGGGCCCGAGTCTTCTCTGCATAGTCTTTAAAGCTCTAAGATCCATGTAAAATTGAAAACATGAATAATGAGTTCTCATTTTTTGAAGTGATATTTTTCTATCTATCTGGTCAGTTATCTTTTTTGAATCTTCTTTATACATGCTACAGTTAAGTGGTTAATTTATTCAACCATAAGGATACCCTGAAATAAAATTACTTTTGTCATTGGAATAACCAGTGGTTCCCCATAGGATTTTGCATGTATAGCTAAAGCCTGTACAGGAGCCTAACCTGGTAGATGAGTCAACGTCTTACTTTGCCATAGGTTTCCCCTGTTCTATAAAAATCTTTAATATATTAATTAAAAAATGTTAATTAGAAGGTAATTAGTTATAAACTTAAGAAAAATGGTGTTTCCAAAGAATACTATATAGTTTAAAAAAGTTTTGAGTGCATATGAAATGTAATGTAAATGTCAAGGTTTCTACCGGGAGTGTGGGTAAGTGAGACGCTGGGTATGACTGCCTTCCAAGAGGCTGTGATTCAAGGATGCTGGGTGACCAGGATGATCTCATGACCAACACACTTGCTTTTGGCTCTAGATCGCCTCTCCGTCTCTGAAGGTGGCAAAGGAGAAGACTGGGAAAGAAAGCACTTTGTACAAGTTGCCATGCCACTTCGGTAGTCACAAGACTTCACTACGCCCTCATTTAACTTCCTCAACTCCTCGGTATTCAAATCATTGTAGTCTGATTTTCAAATGAGGGGCTTGAATTTAAAACTTTTCTCTGCAATTATATATCTCTTCTGTATATAGACTGCCATTAATTTGTTTAAATGAAAGACTGTGGCCGAAGTAAGAGCACTGTATGTGGGATTGGAGGATTTAGATTGTATGCTGATTGGTCTCACACCCTATTTTAGTGCTTGTAAAATTCACATTGCATCTTGGGCCTTACTTTCTACTTTTTTAAAAAAAAGATTTATTTATTTATTATGTATACAGTGTTCTGTATGCATGTATGCCTGCAGGCCAGAAGAGGGCACTAGATCTCAGTACAGATGGTTGTGAGCCACCATGAGGTTGCTGGGAATTTAATTTAGGACCTCTGGAAGAACAGCCAGTGCTCTTAACCTATAAGCCATCTCTCCAGCTCTACTTTCTACATTTTTAAAGAGAGAGGGTCTTACGAAGTAGTTCTGGCTACCCTTTGTAGACCAGGCTGGCCTCAAACTCAGAGATCCTCCTGAGTGCTGGAATTAAAGGTGTGCACTGGCTCCATGTGTGTGTTTGTGCACATGTGTGTGAATGCCTGTGGGGGCCAGAAGGGGGAGTTACAGGTGGCTGTGAGCCACCTTGTAGGGGTGCTGGAAACCAGACAGGTTCTCTGGAAGAGCAGCAGGTGCTCTTAACCACTGAGCCGTCCGTTCAGCCCCTCACTTTCCACCTATGTACAGGAGTCTATGGACTCTTAAGACCTCTGCCAACACCACTAATTGTGGCTTTAGTTGTTTACACTTTGCATCATATCAGATGAGTCCTTCTCTCCAGACTGTTTATAGCTGATGATGGAATCTGGGATTTCTTTATTTTATTTTTGCTGTTTAAAGAACTCTTATCTGTCATATAAATACTTTTCTTTGAAGAATTACTGTGATTTGTATTAGGAGCAGGAAAAACTGCAACCAGAGCCAGTAGCTAGTGAATCTGTCTGTTGACAAGGTTAGGTTCTGCTCCCTGCAGAGACATTGGAAGGAGCAAGGGGAGGATTTCAGGGTGATAAAAGCAACTCTTATTGCCTGGAGCTCTTTAACAAAGCTACTCTGGGTTGAGAGGTAGCATAGGGCCATAGTGCCAGCACCTGTGAGGTTAAAGCAGGAGGATTATCAAGAGTTCAAGGCTAGCCTGGTCACTTGGTGAGACTGTGTTTCAACAAAACACCAAAATAAAACCAGGAAAAAATAAAAATTCAAGATATTTATAGGTTTGCTGATAGTTTTCTGTGGGACTTTTTATGAATGTCCTTTGCTGCTTTCTAATGTGGCCCTTTCTCTGACAGGAGGAAGGAGACAACTTCTAACCTCTATCTGACATTATATGAACAAGTACATGAAGGATACCTAAAATACCAAGAATTAAGTGGTAATAAGAAATTCTAGAAATTATACCCCCTCCCTCCCTCCACCCTTTCCCCCACACCATCTTCTCCCTCCCTTCCCCTTCCTCCTCTCTCCTGCTCTCTCTACCTTTCCCCTCCCTCCTCTCTCTCCATCCTCCTCCCTTCCTCCCCTCCACCTCGGTTCTCTCCACTCCCTCCCTCTCTTTCTATGAAGACCCTGCTGGACCCAGACCTGCCACTCTTCTGTACACTTGGTTCCCTTTAACTTTTGACCAGATGTCCTTGTGTTTCCTTTGAGGTCTATTCCACACTTTCATGATTTCCCTCAAATTCTCAGCCCTATCACCTATTCTTTAACTGCATTAAAGATACAAAAAAAAATAGTTAAGATTCACTTCTGCCTTAGGGTACAATTCTCTCTGAGAGCTCAGCTAAGGTGCTTGCTATGCTAGCACGAGGAAGTAAGCCAATTCCAGCATTTACATTAAAAAGTCTGGGCATGGCAGTGCACCCTTAATTCCAGCCGTTGGGTAGCAGAGACTGGCAGATCCCTGGATCTCCCTGGCCAGCCAGCCTAGCCCAGTTGGCAAGCCTCAGGTCCCATTGAGAGACCTTGTCTAAGGAGACAGGCAGAAGACTCATGAAGGATGGCACTGAAGTTGACCTCTGACCTCTTCACACTTGCACATGCACACTCTCACAATGTGCTTATCTACAATCTATGAAAGTAAACATTTTAAAGCCTATTTCTTTCTAAATGTCAAGAACATTTAACATGAGAACTACCTCCTTCACATATTTTAAGTGTACAATGCAGTATTGTTATTTATGTGTATAATATAGTACAAATCTCTAGAGTTTATTATATGCCATTGAAATCTTATACCCATGGGTGAGTGACCTCTCTTTCCCCTCCCTCAGTCCTCAACAGCCACAATTACAGTCTTTGCTTCTTATGTTGGACTCTTTAGATAACAGTGTAAGTCGAATGATCTGCCCTGTGCTTGGACTATTTCACTAAACATACATCTTCCAGCTTGTTCCAAGCACCACATATTATAACAACTATTTCTTATAGAAGGCTAAGTGAATGATATTCTATTTGTATGTACCATGCTTAAAAATTAATTCATCTTTTGATGGCTGTGGTCTATGTAGTTTGTTCTATGTGTTGGCAACTATGAATACTGCTGGTCACAGATGTGAAAGTGCTATCATATATATATTTGGAGATGGCTTCTTGTGGCCCAGGCTGGCCTCAAACTCACAATGCGGCAGAGGATGGCTTTGAACTTCTGACTTTTTTATCAGCACCTTCCAAGTGGTGGGATTGTAGCTATACATCATCATTCCCAGTTTATCTGATTTCATTAAAAAAAACCCAGAAGTGAGATTGCTAGATCAATAGGTTTATTTCTTTATAGACAGGTAATAAAAGCGATTGGGAAGAATCTTACTAAACATCTTGCTTTTCCTACCCACATTCTTAGTTACAAATCCCCTTCACATTCTCCCTTTATCTGTCTGGAAATGGCTCCCTTTCAGCAGATGAATCCTTTTACATTTCATTTATATTTATTTATACATCTCTGCTTCTACAGGGTCATATATATATGCACATAAAACTTATATACACATGTATGATTATATATGTATATGTTTTGTTTTGAGACAGGGTCATACAATGTAACTCTAGCTGGCTTGGAATTCACTATGTAGACCAGTCTGGCCTGGAATTCATAGAGATCCCTCGGCCTCTGCCTCTCAAGTGCTGAGATTAAAGGCCATCACTAAGTAGAGCTATGCTCTATATTTGAAGCTCTATATTCCTCCCTGTCCTCATTCTTTCTCTTCCTCCTTCTCCCCATACATCTTCTCTTTTAATGTGTATGGGTGTTTTGCCTGCAAGTATGTTTTACACCATGTGTGTGCAGTGCTCATGGAGGTCAGAAGGGACATCAGATGTCCTGGGAACTGGAGTCACAGACAGTTGTGAGCTGCCATGTGGGTGCTGGGAATCAAACCCTAGTCACCTGGATGAGCACCGAGTCTCCTCTCCAGTCCAGAGAAACTTTTTAAAATAGTTTCTTTCACTAGCATCCCATTGTTTTTGCTTTCCATTTCACTGAAATCTGTCATCTAGCTCCATTAATCCCTCCACAAACATTTTATTAGCATCCTAATGTTACTATTTTTTCAGTTTATTTTCCTTTCTTCCTCTCCTTCCCCCTCTCCCTTTCTTTCTCTCTTTCTTTCCCTCTTCCCTCTTCCCCCTTCCCTCTCCCCCCCCCCCCCCCCCCCCCCCCTCCCTCCCCCCCCCCCTCCCTCCCTCTCTCCCTCCCTCCCTCCCTCCGTCCCTCTTCTTTCCTGGCCCATCCTCCTCCTTCCCACCCATTTCTCTCAGGGTCTCTATTTAGCCCAGGTTGACCTGGAGCTCACTATGCAACTCATGCAGGTTCAGAACTTTGACCATCCTGCCTCAGCTTTCCTGGCTATTGATTTTTTTAAAAAAATTTTGTTTCATTAAACTAAACAGAATTCAGCTCAGCAGACATGTTTTGAGGGAGAGGAGCACCTATGAAGAAGGACTGAAAAAAATAAAGTAGCGGTTGTGCCTTCTAGAAGCAGTAAGAACATAGAACATAGGACATTTTGGTTGTGCTATATCCTGAGTGCTCCAGGAGCAGACAGGACAGGTTCAGTTCTAGACACACCCAAGTCACAGGTTAGAGTTTAAAGGGACAGTTTGGGTAAATAAAAATGTCCTCCTCTTTCTCGGCTTAGTGATCATTACTGTTTTCTCTGGTGAGAGTGTGGGATAATCAGGATAGGTAATCATTTTAATTAAGTTTCCTTATGCCTATGCAGCACTTCCTAAAGCCTGCCTAGTTTTTAGTAAAGTTCGCCAGGGTAAGATCTATGTGAATGATTTGCCAATGATCCTCCACATCCTGAAGATTTCTATGAGTGACTCAGAAATGCGACAGGTGCTGAAGACCATTGACATTGATGGTGAGTTTTCTCTTCAGCGCCTTGCACACATGAATGTAAGCTATGTTTAGCTCACTAATTACAGATGTTGGGAAATCTAAATGACTATTTACAACATATAATTTTTATTATCTTTTAAAAACAGTATTTACAATGATATTAAAAAGCTATACTCCAGGTGATTGTAATTGGATTGATTGCTACATTGGATTATGAGACAGTCTCATCATTGAACTATGAGTGAGCTGTTTTTATTTAGATTTTAGTAGTTATGTTTTATTAACAATGAAATCAGTATCTGACCTAGTCTCTCCAGATGAAATCTAAGACCTTGACAGTAATTTGCATCTATCCATAAAGTTCATGAAATGGCCTATTTTTTGGTTTGTCCAGTTTGAGGAACGTGCTGTCCTGAGCTGTATGCTCTTTATTCCCTTTTGTATATTTTCATTGTTTTGGGTATATTTTTAAAACTATTTGAAAGTTGTATTTATTTAATTTTTTACAAAGTTTGTTATATATAATCTTTGAGTTTTATATTAATATTATACAAATAAGATTCCTTTTGTATTTTTGTATGCTACCTCTTGTTTGCTTAATCATTTGTATGCTATTATCCTGTGTGAACACATCATATTTTGTCTTTCTGGTTCCTGAATCATTCTGGAATAAGCACCCTGGTGTAATGAAAGTGGTAGTTCCTGAAAGGCCTTGGTCCACCAGTGACACTGGTGACATAACCTCATTTCACTCTCATTGGTGTTGGCGTGCTTATCCCAGAAATGTGCTGGCTACATGCCTGTCAGGAGCGGTTGTCACAAGCTATTGCAGGTCACGATGCAATTATAGCTTATAGCAGTTGGTATTCAGATGTCAACCCACCAGAGGAAGTGTTCCCTGATGGGTGCCCTGTCCGCAAGGCTTGTAGACCACTGACTCTGAAAACTGCTACTTTCATTTGTAATTTCACTTGTGCAATAACAGTTATGATAACTCCTCATTACCATGCATTTTCATGTGATGTGTATATGTAATCTCATGATAGCATCTCAGTCTTATGGGCTCATATATCTGTGGGTGGTCAGGAAAATGAATTTTCACTTAGTTATATAATTTTGACATATAGAATCTATGCTGAAACATTCTTTATAACTAGATTTATTTGTCCCACAAGGACTGTGGACACTTAAAAGCCTGCCTTGTTCTTTTGCTCAGATTAACTGCACACAGTTAGCTTACTTTCATCTCAAAGCAAGTTCAAACTAGACTAAAGGCTTTTTGTAAATAGATCATAAGTTTGAAATCTTACAGAAATGCACAAGATCAGAGGTGCAGATGTCTAATGAGGTTGTTACACAAAGCACCCTAAGAAAAACATGCCAGTTCTTCACTTGCCAGTCTGCTAACAATAGACCTACATCTCAAAGCTTATCTCACCGGGTACTGTACACCTCACCCTCAGGTCTGCAGAGTGAGTTCCAGGACAGCTAGGACTATACAGAGAAACCCTTTCCTGAAAAATGAGAGAGAAAGAAAGAGAGAGAGAGAGAAAGAGAGAGAGAGAGAGAGAGAGAGAGAGAGAGAGAGAGAGAGAGAGAGAGAGAGAGAGAAAGAGAGAGATTTTGTGGTGCTAGAGAGATGACCCAGTAGTTAAGAATGTTTGCTGTTCTTGTGGAGGGTCAGGGTTTGGTTTCCAGCCTCCATGTTGGATAGCTCATAACCATCAATAACTTCTGTTCCGTGAGGTCTGACGCCCTCTTCTGGTCTCCACAGGAACTTATACTCTCATGCAGGCACCCTTCCCACCCCCACAGTCACACACACACACAAATGCATAATTACAAATACAAGTTTGATGGAATCATGCATAAAGAGCAGGAAAGTACTGACAATTCTAGTCTGTAGTATTCGTGATATTACTGAAATGCTGTTCACTAATATGGCATTCAAAGTTTTTCCTGGAAAGTTCTCTCTGTTCTCCACAGAATGTAAAAGAGTGACTGCTTTTGTGTATGACCTATGATATTCTGATATCAGTTAATTACACTTACATTTTCAGTTTACATTTTCAACTTAATGGGTTTACTGATGGACTTTTCCTCCTTGTTTCTGAACCATCTTATAGTTAATGGAATGCTGGAGTTCACAGATTTCCTGAAGGCCAGGAATGATGCTTCTCATTTGACCTCTCAGGATCCAGGTAAAAATAATATCAGAAGTATAAAATAGAATGGTTTGATAGCAACTGGCTTTATTTGTTTTTTTGTTTTTTTTTTTTTTGTTTTTCGAGACAGGGTTTCTCTGTAGCTTTGGAGCCTGTCCTGGAACTAGCTCTTGTAGACCAGGCTGGTCTCGAACTCACAGAGATCCGCCTGCCTCTGCCTCCCGAGTGCTGGGATTAAAGGCGTGCGCCACCACTGCCCGGCGCAACTGGCTTTATTTATTTATTTTTAGCAACTGGTTTTAATGTGCAACACTCACATGTTCAGCAGTCACATATGCAACACTCACGTGTGCAGTAGTTACATGTGCAACACTCAAATGTGCAGCAGTAACATGTGCAACACTCATATGTGCAGCGGTCACATGTGCAGCAGTCACATGTGCGACACTCACATGGGCAGCAGTCACATGGGCAATAGGTAAGATACTTGCTTTTCCCTTTTGATTCTTTACTTCTTGTTTAGATTTTCCTTCAAATTCCCGTAACTCTGGGCTTCTTTATCTGCTTGTCATCTGACTATTTTCTGACTATAAACTTCTCTGTATAGATTCCTAAGAATAAACTTCTCTGTATAGATTCCATAGTTGTTAAATCGTCACTTATATTTAAGTCTCTATTGGTTTCCTGTATTTATTTTATGCTTATAGTTAAAATGTTTTGAGAGTAATCAAGTTTCTTTTATTCCCTCTAAAACAACATACATAATAATGTATATATGTTAATTTAGATATAATATGTCTACATGCTGACTTCTAAAATAACTTCAACCCCTCCTAGCTCATTACACGTTCAATATTGCCTTTAGAATACTTTTTTTCTATTTTGAGGCAGGATCTCATGTTACCCAGACTGACTTTGAGTTTGCTATATAGCTGAGGCTGGCTGTGAATTCTTGATTGTCCTTTCTCTACCTCCTAAGAAATGGGATTACAAACACTGCGACTACACCCAGTTAGAATATTTTTATATACCACTATTAACATATATGCCCACAAATACATGTATGCATAATATAAATGTTTTGTCAAGGTAAATGAGTTACCAGTGAGTAACAAGGGAGAACCAGAGGACCTAGATCTTATAGAACCTAAGAAACAAACAAAAACAAAATCTCACAAAACAAAACAAAAACAGTGGAGCATACTATTGGAAACCAAGAGATCTCTTCCCATTTTCCTCAGTGGTGTAACCACTGGTAAGGTGTCTGTGCTCCTGTAACCGTAATTAAACTCATTGGTTCAACAGTAGCGACAAAAGACCTGAAGGGAGAAGGGGGAAGGGGTTGGACAGGTGGGGAGGGGAACAAAGGAAGGGCAATGCAGGTGATTATGTATGGTTGACATATTTTGAATGTGTGAAGTGTCACCGTGAAACCAATGTGTCTAGGGTTACTTTTTCCTGTTCTCCAGGAAAAGCTGTTAATTCTTACAGTTGAATCATTTTTGTTCTTCCAGAATTTCAAGATGTCTTAAAGACTTTTTCTAAGATGAAAGGTGGTCGTGTGGCCATTGATGAAGTGGCAGCTTTTTTGGATGGCATGGGTGTTCCAGTAAACCCCGAGACGCTCAAGGATGTGATAAGTCACTCTTATGTGGACAGTGAGTTATCTGAACTCTGCTTACCAGTTCTATTACAGCTCCCGTGTCTTTCTTGATTTTCTCTTTTGCTGCTGGTACTGCTGACTGATATTGGTAGTAAAAATTAGTGCAGAAAAAATTGAGAAAATTCTAAAATTATTCTATTTTGGTATATTTCCCAAAAGTTGAGAATAAAATGGATTTTTAAAACTTTAACATTGCCAGACATGGTGTCATAACATTTTGAATCTCAGCCCTTGAGAAGCAGAGGTAGGCTGACCTCTATGAGTTAGAGGCCATTCTGGTTTCTGTGAGCTCCAGGCCAAGCATGGTTAGTCATCTAGTGAGGCTCTGTCTTAAAAAAACAACAACTCAACATTGGGGTGGTGAGATAGCTTAGTTGGTGAAGTGCTTGCCATGTTATCATGAGTACTTGGTTTGACCACACACATACGACACACATGCATACATATATGCATATATATATATGTATATGCACATATACAATAACAATAAATTAGAAGTTAAAGCCTGAAATCATTCAGCCCAATCTCATCTTCAATGGTCATTTCTTTTCTTTATAGATGGGTCATTTCTTAGAGTGGGAAGAAAGAATGTTGACTTCAGAAATGAGGAGACAAAGAATTCTTGAATTCTCAATTTTATTATGTAGCTTTGGCTAAACTTCCCTATCCTCTTTGGTTATTCTCTACACAGCATAGCTTGATTTAAAATATTATAAGGTTATATGAAAGGTTCTATATTATGCTAACATTTGACCAAAGGGTAGCCTACAATAATAGATTGATTAGTGATTGGTAAAATGATTTGTTCATTCAACAAGCCAGTTAGTCATGTAATATCTACTGTGCCTGGAGTAATGGTGGGTGGAGTAAAGATGGCTAAAATACAGTTCTAGTGTGGACAGAACCATGTAAATCGCAATGCTGTGTGGTAAATGCCTGTAGTGGGGTGTTTGTCGGCTGCCATTGGAAGTACCAGGGAGAGATTATCAGAGAAGGTGATGTCTGAACTAAATCCTAAAGATCAGTAGGGTTAATTGGATGAAGTGATGGTGAGGAATGAGAGAGACAATGTAGGTCGATATAGCAGTTTGTATAAATAGGACAGAAAAAAAAATCAGGTATTCTATCCTTTTAAGTGGGCTTAACTGTCTTTCGTCATTTTCTAGAGGTGATTTTGTGAAGCTTGGAAGATAGAACTAAGATATGCATAGTTCTGCAAGTTTGTTATTTGTTTGGTTTAGTTTTTTAGAATTTATGCAAGTGTCTTATTCTGCCTGCATATATGTATATATACCACATGCATCTCTGGTTCCCACAGAGGCCAGAGGAGGGATCATAGTCCCTGGAACTAAAGCTGTAGACACCTGTGAGCATTGTGTGGATGCTGGGAACTGAACTTTGGTCTTTTGAAAGAGTAACGTGTGTTCTTAACTGTTAACTACTTTTGGCTTTGAAGAAGGCTTTCACTCTATCTCAGACCTTCCTAGAACTCATTTTGTAGCCTGCGCTGGCATTGAATCTGTGGAAATCCTTCTGCTTCAGTCTCCCATAGCGTAGCTTATTATTTATGATGATCCCTTGCATGGTAGATGCAATAGGTTCATGAAAGTAGAGATTTTTAAAGACAAGTTTCAAGCCATATTATCGGATAGTCTTCAGGGTATGCCCTGCTAGGAACAACAGATTATATGTGAAACTATTGCAGAACCTTCTGTTTTGGTTTATGGTTTCTTGCCTAAGTCTTTAGGTCTCTAGGTCTCCCATGTGATTTGGGGAGGTAGATTGAACAATGGAACTGATTCCCAAGGATTGTTGTAGGAATTGGCTGTAAACATCTATCACAGAGGTTGTCATTAGGAATAGAGGAGTGGAGGTAGAAAACAAAGTCATCCCCAGCAGCTCTATTATTGTGAAGTTTTCGTATTTTAAACTCTGAGATAGTTCTGATAACTACTTCCCTACTTTAATCCAAATGAACCTTTTCTTTGGACTATCGCAGTTCAACCTCCCAAGTCTACCCATACCAGCTTTGATCCCTTTACACTACAGGCAGAGTGATCTGTTCAAAGCATAGATCTGATTGTATTACCTTCCTCATGGATTGTTCAACAGTAGCGCTTGGGATAAAGTACACTTTAAGGTGCTGTTCAAGGCTGTGCTAGCTAATTTTATGTCAACTTGACACAAGCTAGAGTCATCAGAGGGAACATCAATTGAGAAAATAGATCAGGCTGTAAGGAAGCCTGTAGGGCATTTTCTTAGTTAGTAATTGATGTGGGTGGGCCTGGTTCATTGTGGGTGGTGCTACCCCAGGGCTGGTGTCCTGGGTTCTATAAAAAAGCAGGCTGAGCAACCCATGAGGAGGAAGCCAGTAAGTAGCACCCCTCCATGGCCTCTGCGTCAGCTCCTTCTTCCAGGTTCCTTCCATGTTTGAGTTCCTGTCCTGACTTCCTTCCATGATGAACACTGATGTGGAAGTGTAAACAAGTAAACCCCTTCCTCCCCAGCTTGCTTTGGTCATGGTGTTACATTATAGAATTGTAATTATAATATAATTATCACATTAATTTAATTATAATATTTATATTATAAATTTTATAAAAATCATAAATTTTAAATTGTAATATTTAAATAATAATTATTCAAAATATTATAACCATATAATCACATTATATTATATAATAATTATAATATTATATAATCACATATAATAGTTATAATTATTATAGAAAAAGTTTATTTTATAACTTATATATTTATAATCTTTCTATAAATAATATTTATAATATAATAACCTTTTATAAATAAGATAAATATGAGTTAACTGACCTTTACTCTCTGTGTTGGGGGTATTAGGCTTTGAACCCAGGGCCTCAGGGGTGTTAGACAAACACTCTGCCAATTCCATACCTCCTGGACCCATGAAACTCATCTTAATCGGTGTATTTGGTGATGAGAGTTAAAATCAACCAGGAGGTACCTAAACTGAGCAGTAGGAAAGTTTAACTTCACCGAATGAGAAAATTTGGTACAGAGCAGTGGCTCAGTACTGTGAGGAGACTGATGGAAAAGTGGGAGGGGTAGGGATCTAGCAACTGATTGAGAATATCCACACAACTTCAAACTGTAGCATAATTGATTTTTGTGCTTTTTATCTTTAATTACAAATAATTGAAACAAGTCGATTAACAGAGAAAGGCCTATGGGTTGTGTGTAGGCTCTCCTGGAGGTGGAGAGATGATAGTCTACAGATACTAATGTGAGATCAAACTGTGAGAGCTGGGTGTGGTGGCACATGCCTGTGATCCCAGCACGTGGGAGACAGAAGCAAGAGGGTTGCTGTGGTGTAAGCCCAGCATGGACTACACGGTGAGTTCCAAGTCAGCTTGGGCTATAGCATGAGGTCTTATCTCAAAAGTCACAGCCATCCGGAGTACAAGCACTGACACTGAAAACTGCTCAGGAACCTTCAGCGTTTGGGTAGGTACTGGGTTATGATAGCATGTGGTATGGGGCTTTCCACTGTTTTGCTGAAATAATTAGGTAAATAATGACCTTAGGAAACAAGGTTTGGATCGCCCACTTATGATGCGTATGTAGAGGGACTGACGCTTTAGAGGGACTGTAGATTTATGTAGAGGGACTGTAGATTTATGTGGAGGAACTAGAATAGATTTATGTAGAGGGACTGTAGATTTATGTAGAGGGACTATAGATTTATGTAGAGGGACTGTAGATTTATGTAGAGGAATTGTAGATTTATGTAGAGAAACTAGATTAGATTTATGTAGAGGAACTGTAGATTTATGTAGAGGAACTAGATTAGATTTATGTAGAGGGACTGTAGATCATTTTTAAGTGATAGGAAGTAGATATTTTGCTAAGAATTGAGAATAATCGAAATACACATTTTCTGTTCTTGAGTCCACAAATCTAGAAATTGAGACAAAAGAGTAAATACTTGAAGTGATATCTATAGTAAATTCTCAAAAAATATAAAATGCTAATTTGATCATCTAGTAAAATGTGGCTGTTTCGTTTGATGAAGAAACTCTTTTATTAAAGGGAAAACCGTCGTCTTAATTTTATACTTCATTGTGTACCTAGATATTAATGAACAATTCCAGGTAGTGCTCAAAACTCATAATTCCTCTGATTCCATCTGCACATTCTTCTGAGTCATATTCATATTATATTCAGGTTGAGAACTATCTGTATGTTCAAAAGTAAATAGAAGTACTTAAATTACTTTCTATTACAGGTAACCACACGGTGGATATTGGGGACCTTACGTTTGCTTTGGATGATCTGCAGCAACAGTATGAAGATGTCTGTAAGGGACCTTTGTGGCTATAAGTTTTGTTTATAAGCAATATTTAAGTTAACTCCTAGCCCACAACTTTTTAAACTCTTAGAATGAGTATTGAGCCTCTTTCCCTAACCTTCTAATCAGGAAGACCAAAACAGAACATTCTGTAAGCGTGCCTTTCTAATATTGATTATATAGCTCTAGTATTTCCCTGACTCTAGTTCCTTACAAATTCTTTACCCTTCCTGATTATTTGGCATAGTTCTCCATTAAGTATATCCCTTTTGATCTTTTACTGCACTTTATGTCACATTTTAAATTCCCTTTCATTTGTTCAAATATAATTTGGTCAAGATTATTCCAATAATTATAAAAAATTTTGTAGTTTGGTTAGCTTATTACAAAGAGGAAGTCCTGCCTTTGGTTTTCCCCACCTTAGGTTTTCCAGAGGTGATAATTGATATTTATCCTTATAACTTGGTATTACATGTTGATTTTTTATTAATTGACATTAATTTGTTAATTGATCAATTGACATATACACATACTTATGTGGAAAGTGTGATAATTTTTAGAATGAACATACTTTTGATTCAAGATAATCAGCATTCCCATCTCCTCAAACATTTATCATTGTTTGTATTGGGAACTTTCAAACTTTAAAAATTTTTTAGAATTTTTGAGAGTAAACTTCCTGCTGTGTCCTCAGCATACTCTTCCCACACAATCTATCCTTATAGCATATTTATACACCAATGTAATGAGCATCTAATTCAGCATTGTCAATAAACCCCTGAAAACTACTTACAGCTGATTTGTATCTCATGGACTGTGTGCGTTCCAGGTTCCCTTATATCCTTTGGACTGTGTGCGTTCCAGGTTTTCTTTTACTTGCTTTCTATATCTGATTGTCTTTGTATTTGATTAATAGACAAATATTTTATTGTGCTTTTTGTTTGTTTACTTTTGTTTTTTAAGACAGGGTTTCTTTGTGTAACAGCTCTAGCTGTCCTGGAGCTCATTCTTATAGACCAGGCTGACCTCAAATCCACAGAGATCCGCCTGCCTCTGCCTCCTGAGTGCTGGGATTAAAGGCGTGCGCCACCACCACCCAGTTTATTATTGTATTTTTTAAATTACATATATTTTATAAATTCATTCTTTTTCAGATGAGTATTTCCCAAATTCTTCTTTTAGTCTCTAGACTGTTATTTCCTAGGCTGTTTAGAAGTTTCTTAGTTTAATATTTCCATTTATCTACTTTTGCTTTTGATATATAAAAATCGCTGGCCATATTAATGTCTTGAAATATTTTTCTATGTTTTCTTCAAGTAGATTCTTTTCAAGTCTTATATTTACACTTTTGATCTTTTGATTTTATATGATGAATTTCTGAAATTATATAAACTTCATTGAAATATTTTATTAGTTTTAATCTTTTGCTATAGATTTTTTTGTTTGTTTTATGTTTTTTGAGACAGGATTTCTCTGTGTAACAGCTCTGGTTGTCCTGGAACTCTCTTTGACCTTGAACTCAGGCTGGCCTCAAACTCACAGAGGTCTGCCTGACTCTGCCTCCCAAGTTCTGGGATTAAAGGTATGTGCCACCACCACCTGGCTGTCATGGAATCTCAAAGGACTTTCTATTTGTAAGATCTTGTCATCTGAAAACAGGGACAATTTATTCCTGCCCTCTCCAATTTGGGTGCATCTTTTCCTTTCCCGTTTCCTAATTTCTAATGGCTAGGATTTCCAGTGCTATGCTGGAAAGAGTGGGCCTGATCTTAAAGGAAGAGTTTTCTACTTTTAAATATTAAGTAGGAAGGTACGTAGGAGCTCATCACATGTGACTTCCATTGTATTGAGCTACATTCCTTCTGCATCTTTCTTGGTGAAAGGTTTTATCATTAAATGATCAATTTTATCAAATGCCTTTGTGCATTTATTGAAATTACCACATTATTTTTGTCTTTTGTATTGCTTCACTTTTTAAAAAAAGTTTTATTTATTTATTATATATACAACATTCTGCCTCTATGTATGCCTGCAAGCCATCTCCTTACGGATGGTTGTGAGCCACCATGTGGTTGCTGGGAATTGAACTCAGGACCTCTAGAGGAGCTGCCAGTGCTGAGTCAGTGCTCTTAACTTCTGAGCCATATCTTCAGCCCCGTATTGCTTCAAGTTTTAAATTGCATTTATGTATTATTGTGTCTCAGTGTGGATATACAAGTGGCCATGGTGTGGTGCAGTGTGTGTGTGTATGTGTGCGTGTGTGCAAGTGCATGCATGCATATGTGCACATGCATGTGTGTTCAGGTCAGAGGACAATTTGCAGAAGTCAGTTCTCCTGTCACCATGTGGGTCTTGGGGATCAAACTTAAGTTGTCCAACTTGGTGGCAAGCACCTTTACCCACTGAGCAATCTTGCCAGCCCTCCTTTGTACTGTTAGACTATATTATATTTATAGGTTTCTATGTGTTGAACCACCTTTCCATCCCAGGTATAAATGCCACTTGCTCATGGTGAGTGATCCGTTGACAGTTGCTAGTATTTGTTGAGAATTTTTATATCTATGTTCATGAGATAATGTCTTGTAATTTTCTTTTCTTATAGTTTGGTTTTCTTGTTTTGGTGTCAGAGTGATCTTGACCTAAAGAGTTTAGTGGGGCTGGAAAGAGATAGTTCAGTAGTTAAGAATCCATACTGCTTTTATAGGGAACCCAACTTTGGTTACCAGCACCCATGTTGGGTGACTCACAACTGCCTGTAATTCCTGATCTAGGGGCTCCAACCCCCCTCTTCTGGACTCTGTGGGTACCTGCATTCACACATGCATGCCCTCCATATGTATATAATTTAAAAATTCATGAAAATAAAATGCATTTAGAGATATTTCCTCTACTTTACATCTTTGGGAAGTGTTTGAAAAGGAAATGTATTAGCTCTTTAAAAGTTTGTTGGGGCTGGAGAGATGGCTCAGCAGTTAAGAACAACAATGGCTGCTCTTCCCAAGCAATTCCCAGCAACCACATGGCGGCTCACAACCATCTGTAGTGAGATATGGTGCCCTCTTGTGGAAGAGACCTGGTCAGTCATCCTCATCAACTTAGACCATGAAACCCAATATGGACAAGTTCAGCAGAACCACAATATACGGGCTGCCCATGCATGCTTCAGCATTGCAATACATGGACTAGTGAATGCTCTTAACCTCTGAATCATCTCTTCAGCCTTTAAAGATTTAATTATTATCATTTTACTTACCTATTTCTCTTCACTAGGTAGCAGTTAAAGACTTATCTTGCCACCCTTAGTGACTTTTAGAATCTTAGAATCTAAGTATTTGTCTTTGGTTTATTATCATACAGATCAAACTATGAAACTTTTCCATTTCTAGAAGAAATGGTTTCATATTCAAAATTATATTGTTGCTCTGTCAAATTGTTGTATTTTCCCTGATTTGTAGACATCTGGCAATCTGACAGATATAGCAAATATTTCTTGCTAGACTTTTTTAGGACTGCCAGCTTCCCAATAATGACACAGAGACTTATTAGTTACAAAAGCTTGGCCTTAGCTTAGACTTGTTCCCAACTTGCTCTTTCAACTCAAATTAACCTGTTTCTACTAGTCTATGTTTTGCCACATGGCTCTTTATCTTTCCTCCATTCTGTATGCCCAACTTCCTCAGTGTCTCTCTGGCATCTCTAGGACACCTAGATACTAACCCTGAGTTCCTCTCTTTCCCCAGAAGTTCTGCCTATTTTCTCCTGCCTAGTTATTGGCCATTTAGCTCTTTATTAAGCAAATCACAATGACACATCTTCACACAGTGTACAAATATCCCACAGTATTTCCCCCCTTTTCTCTAAATAAAAAGGAAAGGTTTTAACTCTAACACAGTAAAACTATATACAATAAGAACAGTTACCAGGTAAGAATTACATGCACAATATCCAGTTTGTATTTGTCAAGTGTGGAGAAAATACGTTATCATCTATTCTATCTTCATGAATCCAGTATTTTATATCTAAACCATTTCTATTATAACTTTTATTACCAAACTAAAACTATCTTTTTAGCCCTTAAAACATTTTCTTAGATAAGCAACTCAAGCTTTTATGTTTTTCAGCCTTATAAACTTTATATCTTATTTGTAAGTTTCTTTTCTAAATTTGGCAACAAGGAAAACAATAAAACTATAACTATCTAGTCTTAAACCCCATTAGAGACCTGAGAAGGATAAAATATTACCTGAATAAATAGGAAGTGCAGAGCAAGCAACTTCTAAAACTATAGAAATGGCAGAGACATCTGGCTGCCTGGATAGTCACCCAAGGTTCATCTTCAACATTGGGGCAATCATCTTTGGCCTACAGACCTAGAATATCTGACTGACTCTCTTTGAAGCAGGAATTTTGAAGGACTGTTCTACCATGTTTTGGTTAAGTTTGGCAGACACCTTTTGTGTCCTGCTTGTCCAATTTGTACAACATACTAGCAGTCAAGACAAAGTCAGCTTCTTGCCCAGTGGCTAAATTTGTCACACACAAAAATTTCCTATGGAGGTTATTTGATATCTATCATCCTTTTTGAAGTAGATTGGTATTGCCAGGAGCAGACGTGCCTCACAGTCATGAGAAGCTTTATGTTATTAAAACATCTTACATCATATTCTGTAGGTCTCTGAAGTATTTTAAGACCATCAATTTATCTAAAATATATCTCTGTTTGACCTTGAAAACATAGCCAACATGACTACAAGTTTGATTTTTAACTACTAACCTCTACTTCTTAGTTATCCTAAATAGTTTGTAATAATAGCTTTCAAGGACTAGAACTTTTTTTAAATTGATTTTATTGAACTATACATTTTTCTCTGCTCCCTTCCCTTTCTCCTCTCACCTCCCCTTGGTCCCCATGCTCCCAATTTACTCAGGAGATCTTGTCTTTTTCTACTACTCATGTAGGTTAGGTCCATGTATGTCTGTCTTAGGGTCCTCTTTGTTGTCTAGATTCTCTGGGATTGTGATTTGTAGGCTGGTTTTCTTTGCTTTATATTTAAAAACCACATATGAGTGAGTAAATATGATAATTGTCTTTCTGGGTCTGGATTACCTCAATATGATATTTTCTAGATCTATCAATTTGCCTACAAATTTTAAGATGTCATTATTTTTTTCTGCTGTGTAGTACTCCATTGTGTACATGTACCACATTTTTCTTATCCATTCTTCAGTCTAGGGGCATTTAGGCTATGACAAACAATGCTGCTGTGAACATAGTTGGGCACATGTCCTTGTGGTATGATTGAGCATCCTTTGGATATATACCCCAAAGTGGTATTGCTGGGTCTTGAGGAAGGTTGTTTCCTAATTTTCTGAGAAATCACCATACTGACATCCAAAAGGGTTGTACCACCTTACACTCCCACCAGTAATGCAAGAATGCATTTACCCCACAACATCTCCAGCATAAGTTGTCATCAGTGTTTTTGATCTTGGCCATTCTTACAGGTGTAAGATGGAATATCAGAGTTGTTTTGATTTGCATTTCTCTGATGACTAAGGATGTTGAGCATTTCCTTAAGTGTCTTTCAGCCATTTTAGATTCTACTGTTGAGAGTTCTTTGTTTAGTTCTGTACTCCATTGGATTATTTGTTCTTTAAATGATCAATTTCTTGAGTTCTTTATATATTTTGGAGGTTAGACATCTGTCTGATGTTGGGTTGGTGAAGAGCTTTTCCTATTCTGTAGGCTGCCATTTTGTCTTGTTGACCGTGAAGGACTAGAACTTTACAGTACATTTTAAAATGAACTGCATATATACAATACCTTAAACAAGAATAGAAACACACACACACAGTATATTATAACAAAAAACCTTTAAAATGTATTAATATACAAAAATTCATACTAATGTGAAATATTTGAGACTAGTAATTGCTTTTTAATCTAAAAGTAAATTCAACAATCTGCCTTTTATCCCATTATTCCTATATTCCCCTTTTTTATTTTCAGAAAGAGATTCCTGAATCTAACCTCCTTTGCTTGGATTGTTTTCTCTGGCTTTGATCAGTAACAGCTTGAAACTACCCCTCCATATGATGATAAACATCCATAACCCACTGAACAAACAAAAACCACCCACCCTATCTCTTGAGAATGTTGGTATCATGTTTTCTATATTGCTTCTTGATATCTGGAGGTGATGGCATCTTTAGAGGACACTGAGAAAATTTGGATAATGGTCAAGTCCTGGGAAAGCTAGCTATTATTCAGTCTATGTGTGATAGGAAAGTGTAGAGGTTATCTGAAGTTCTGGCTGGAGTACTGTGAGACGCTGAATCATCTTAGCTAGCAGCTTCGAAGTTGTTCTGGAAACAGAATTTTGAGGAAACTGCAACAGAGGCATTCTGAGATGATGAATCACCTGGGCTACTTGTTTTCATTGGTGTCTGGTCCCTTTTTTTCTGAAAATACACAAACTTTTAAAGGTAATATACATATCTGTATTAATACAAGTATGGAGTGTGCAGTGTGCACAAATCAGTTAAAGATGTTTTTTGTTTATTATTTGAGCAGGTAAAAGGTATCTATCAACTTTATAAGTCTGTTTGGACTGTATAACCAAACTATCATGAGTACTCTGTAGCCAACAAGCTCTATCATGTCTCTTCTAGTCTCAGAGTTGTTTCTATGTAGAGGGACAAGCTTATATGTCATCTGTCTTGTAGTTTTTCTTGGTTTCTTCCTTCATGTCTGCAGCCAAGACTTTCAAGAGGTCTACCTCAATCAAATCTGGCCTTTATTAATTTTGAAAGAATCCATAGCTTTTTGTTTGCTATGGAAAGGTATTACCTCTTCCTCAATGCAACACATTTCTCGACTTCCACTCTGAAGTTAAGACATCTTTAAAATATGTAGGCTGGTTTAATTTAGCATTTTCCTGCCTTCTAGTGTCTCTCAGTTTTTCCTGTGCTCATCAACATCAAAAAATTCAAGTCAACTAAGCACTATACAGGATCCAGACTCCTTATGTATTTATTTTTTATCCTTACATGGTTTATTCTTTTTATATATTACTATACTATTTCTTTAAATACTTTATTATTTTAAAACTATTTTTATGACTATGCCCATTTTCTTTTCTTTCTCCAGTATCTAAATATATTTTCAGTCATACTGTACCTATTCAGAGGTTTTCTCAGCCTGGACTTTTTTTTCTTTTGCATGCCTTTTCAGCACTTCTCTGATCATTGAGCCAAACCTTATATGATTAGGTGACAGTCAGGTTACTGCCATGTGGATCTTCTTAGCACATGGTGTTGGTGGCTATCTCTGTTACCTTCAAGTAGGTGAGAGCTAAGCCTCATGCCTGTGGGCCCTGGCCTGGAGTTGTGTTTATCTGCTCCAGCTCTGGGAAGTTTTTGGGTTCATGCTACCGCAGGCATTTCTGTTTAGTCTTTTTTTTCTTCCTAGTAGTGAACCATTTACATGCTCAGCTGCATAGAAAGGCCTCTGATAGGAGTCATGCCTCTGTACACCATAAGCACTGGGACAACATGACAGATTATGGTTACTAGGAAGCTGTGTCTGGCTTCATGTTCAGAACTTACTTTCTCAGGCCCTATGTGAATTTATGTTCCCCATGTTGGGCACCAAATATAGCAAGTCTTTTTCATTAGACTTTCTTTGGGACCGCCAGTTCCTCAATAATGACATAGAAACTTTTTTTTTTTTCCGAGACAGGGTTTCTCTGTAGCTTTGGACCCTGTTCTGGAATTAGCTCTATAGACCAGGCTGGCCTCGAACTCACATAGATCCACCTGCCTCTGCCTCCAGCGTGCTGGGATTAAAGGTGTGCACCACCAGCACCTGGCTGACATAGAAACTTTTTAATAATTATGAAAGCTTGGCCTTTAGTTTAGGCTTGTTCCCAACTAGCTCTTATAACTCAAATTAACCTGTTTCTAGTAATCTACATTCTGCTGGGTGGTTCTATGCCTCTCCTCCATTTTGTATGTCTGACTTCCTCAGCATCTTTCTGACATTTCTTGTGCACCTAGATCTAACCCTGAGTTCCTCTATCTCCCCTGAAGTTCCACCTATTCTCTTCTGCCTAACTACTGACCATTCAGCTCTTTTCTAAACCAATCTCAGTGACACATCTTCACACACTGTACAAATATCCCACAACAAGTAGAGTTGTGTTGAGGATCAAGTATTAGAACTCTTGAAATAATTTACAGTGTGTTTTCATACCCAAAGTTTCCTTTAACACCATCACATGGATTTTTATAAATGAAATTGTAACTTCAGACGTTTCATTTTCTAGAGTTGTGACTTTTGTATCAGATTATTTCTGCCTGCAGCCAATGAGAGTATTCATGAGAATAATTACTTGGATCTTAGCTTTATTAACAAACACTTCCCTTCTGCAACTTATTGTAGTTCTGCACACTTACAATGAGGGTATTTTTAATTGTGTTGCCTTACTAAATTTGGAGGTAGAGAACATCCCAGCAGAGTATTTTATTTAACTTTAAATAGATTTGAGTGAAAGTCTTTAAATATAATAATCTGTAAGATTGTACTGGTTAATAGTTTAATCATTTAATCACTAGTCCTTTCAGCTTCCTTAAACTTTGTTTTGTATATTTAAGCAATCCATAATTTCTGATTGGCTTTTATGAGAACTTGGTTGATTTGTTTGAATTTTTGAATGATCATACAAATAAATGAAATCAATAAATAAAATAATATATTTCTCTTTCTTAGCAATTATGGATGAAGCCACTTCAAGTAAAAGATTATCAAATATACCAGGACACTATCTACAAACGAGGAAGAAAGGGAGTTCAATTTCCAGACTGTCTGAACCTATCACATCAAAAAATGAACCTCCCCTTCAACATCGCAGTAAAACCGTGGAGAAACACGATGAGCCCGAAGTTAAACGATCAAAAACTTCCTTACAAATAAGAAGACTCTCAAGTGGGATTGACAGTGATCAAGTGGGATTTCAGGAACCATACCCAAAGATTCAAGATTCAAAGTCTAAACCATCTATCCCGAGGAGTACTACAAGCCTCGAAAAGTTAAAGATCCAAGATTCAAAGTCTAAACCATCTATCCCAAGGAGTAGTACAAGCCTCGAAAAGTTAAAGATTGAAGATTCAAAGTCTAAACCATCTATCCCGAGGAGTACTGTAGGCCTCGAAAAGTTAAAGATTGAAGATTCAAAGTCTAAACCACCTATCCTGAGGAGTACTGCAAGCCTCGAAAAGTTAAAGATTGAAGATTCAAAGTCTAAACCACTTATCCCGAGGAGTACTGCAAGCCTTGAAAAGTTAAAGATTGAAGATTCAAAGTCTAAACCATCTATCCCGAGGAGTACTGCAAGCCTCGAAAAGTTAAAGATTGAAGATTCAAAGTCTAAACCACCTATCCCGAGGAGTAGTACAAGCCTCGAAAAGTTAAAGATTGAAGATTCAAAGTCTAAACCACCTATCCCGAGGAGTAGTACAAGCCTCGAAAAGTTAAAGATTGAAGATTCAAAGTCTAAACCATCTATCCCGAGGAGTACTGTAGGCCTCGAAAAGTTAAAGATTGAAGATTCAAAGTCTAAACCATCTATCCCGAGGAGTACTGCAAGCCTTGAAAAGTTAAAGATTGAAGATTCAAAGTCTAAACCATCTATCCCGAGGAGTACTGCAAGCCTTGAAAAGTTAAAGATTGAAGATTCAAAGTCTAAACCACCTATCCCGAGGAGTACTGCAGGCCTCGAAAAGTTAAAGATTGAAGATTCGAAGTCTAAACCACCTATCCCGAGGAGTAGTACAAGCCTCGAAAAGTTGCCGGATAAAAGCGATACTTCTACCATCTCAAAACTTGAGAGGCTAGCTGTGAAAGAGCAGCCCAGCACCCTAAAACCAGTTGCATCTAAGGAAAAAGCTACAATTAGTGCCTTAGGTCAGTGTCCCATGTCTTGGTTAGGACATAGGTTCTGGAGTGCTTCAGTCTTTGTAGACATGGGCTGCGTGGGCCAATCACTGAACACTTACACCTTTTCCCTGAATATAGTTAACCTTTTAGTTGTTAGCCTCTGTCACCACCGCTACTGATACACAGACCAGTGGATAGGATTCTGTGATTTTGGTGATAATTCCTGGGAAAGGGTAGAGACAGGTAGATCTTTGGAGCTTGCTGACTAGCCAGCTTAGCCTAAACTGAGATCTCCATGCCAGTGAAAAACCCTGTCTCAAGAAACTTGGCAGATGGCACCTGAAAAATATGTCCCAAGGCTGACCTTTGACCTCCACCTTCACATGCATACATGACCATATCCAATCCCACAACCTGCACACACACACACACACACACACACACACACACACACACACACACGTGGGGGGGAAGGAGGAAAGAGGGGGATGAAGAGAGAATAGAAGGTGCATTTTTCTTTGATAATTTTTTTAGTAATTTATTTGAATATGTAGGAAATCTGTGAAATTTTAGAGCCCCACAGTTCAAATATGTGAGGATATTCCCAGTATGTCAGGTATTATTTCTTGTGGATGGAAAATATTAGAAATAGAATAATGAATACTGTGTTTCTTAGGTATCTAAGGCTGTGCGGCCCTCATAAAAGATAATTAATGATTTCTATCTTTTTGTTCTACTCCCATCATGGAAGTACCTTGGCTAGAACTTAGTTATGCGCTTCTTAGAGTCTGCTGAAGTTACTCTATCATGTCTGCTCTCTTTAAAGAAACTTTACAGAAACACACGATCATTTAGTGCAGTAGTTAAAATAAAGGATTACTGAAAAAGAAATGATTCCTACACTAACATGTAGCTCAAATAACTCAGTTGAGGAAAGAATATGATCCATGAAGGAAGATGACGGATATTCATTCTGGTTCCTCTTCTACTAGGCTGCTGGAAAGTCCTGGGTTTATAGAGAGACAGAGTTTAAACAGTCCCCAGGTAGAAGAGGTCTTCACAAAGCAATGACATCTACCCACCTGGCATTACTAAATCAAATGA
Source organism: Arvicola amphibius (assembly GCF_903992535.2). Taxonomy (NCBI): domain Eukaryota; kingdom Metazoa; phylum Chordata; class Mammalia; order Rodentia; family Cricetidae; genus Arvicola; species Arvicola amphibius. Next base: position 16,794,541 of record NC_052050.1, on the reverse strand, counting down.
TGTCACTCACCACTTCCATATCATGTTGTGTATGTAAGGAAGAATGAGATCATTCTTCGGCGTAAATAACTTCCCTAAAAATAGCAGGAGTAACAGGGACTCTGTTTTGTGTGACTGCCTCCATTACTCAAGATTTTAGGTACCAGCATGATGGTTCGTATCTGTAACCCCATCACTCAGGAGGTCAAGGTAGGTGTATGAGTTCAAGGCCAGATTGGCTATGCAGAGGGTGAGAATCTAGTTTAAGATGCATAATGAGATTTTGTCTCAGAACATATTAAAAAACAACAAAGGGATTTTGGTAGCCACTATTGCTTTAGCTACATATAACCATCTTTCATTTTGTGTATTTAGAAAGCACCTTTGCGGCTATCTATAAGCTCCAGGGATGTTACATTTCTCCAGACGAGCTTCAGTCCATTTTGCCTATGGTAGGGATTACCTTATCAGAAAAAGACTTCCAGAAGATTGTGACAGAAATCATTAATAACGGTGAGAACTTGCTAACTCTAAGCTTTTGAGAAAGGTAATATTTTTGTGGGGTTAAAATGGGGGTGGATGTGGTATTTCCCTGACTGAGGAGTGGAACAGAATGAGCCGTTCTAAAGAGTAAGAAAGAGCAGACACAGGGCTGAGGGGATGGCTCTGTGGATAAAGCTCTTGCTGCTCAACCCTGAGGATCAGAGAATCCCTCTAACCCATCAAAGCTGATCAGGCATGGCAGTGTGTGGTCACACACACACACACACACACACACACACACACACACACACTGTGCCACTGCCTCCACCACCTTCACTACTACCGTTACCATTGCCACTACCACCTCCACCACCACCACCACCACCATCACTACCACCATCATCACCACCACCATCACCACCACCACCACCATCATCACCACTACCACCACCACCACGATCATCATCACCACCATCATCACCACCACCACCACCACCACGATCATCATCACCACCATCATCACCACTACCATCATCACCACCACCACTATCACCATCATCATCACCACCACCATCATCACCACCATCACCATCACCATCACCACCACCACTACCATCATCACCACCACCACCATCACCACCACCACCATCATCACCACCACCATCACTACCACCACCACTACCACCACACCATATATATACACATTCCACACACACAGGAAAACACAAAGACGTGTAAAAGTGGAAAAAGGTAAAATAAAAAACTCTGTGAGTCTGAGTTACTGGATTGCTTTGGAAAACTGGCTTTGCTTTGGCAAGGCTCCACATTGCTGTCTGTGCTGTCTTCTAGAGTGGGACTAGGCACTGAGCTAGCTGTAGAGATCCAGGAGTAAAACAGGGCCTATAAAAATCTCCAATCAAGGGGGCTGGAGAGATGGCTCAGCGGTTAAGAGCATTGACTGTTCTTCTAGAGGTCCTGAGTTCAATTCCCAGCAACCACATGGTGGCTCACAACCATCTGTAATGAGATCTGGTGCCCTCTTCTGGGGTGTAGGTACGCATGCAGGCATAATACTGTACATAATAAATAAATAATTTAAAAAATCTCCAATCAAGTAGCTTGGATTTAAGGAGAAGTAACTGACGGTTCTACGCATAGGAGGGATTTGGAGCTCATGGTTAAGGTAGCAGTTGAACCCTTAAGTTTGAGAAGGCTTTTGTATTAGAGAGTTTTTTCTTTTTTAAATTAAATTAATTTACCGGGCGGTGGTGGTGCACGCCTTTAATCCCAGTACTCGGGAGGCAGAGGCAGGCGGATCTCTGTGAGTTCGAGGCCAGCCTGGTCTACAAGAGCTAGTTCCAGGACAGGCTCTAAAAAAGCTGCAGAGAAACCCTGTCTCGAAAAACCAAAAAAAGAAAAAAAAAAAGAAAATTAAATTAATTTATTTATTGGACCACAGTTTCCCTTCCCTTCTCTCCTCCTATTTTTTCCTCCCACTTCCCCTCTGCCTCCCCCCTCCTTCCACTCTTTGTCTCTTTCTGTTTAGAAAGGGGCAAGGGGTAGACCTCCCATGGTTATCAACAAAGCATAGCATATCAAGTTGCAGTAAGACTAAGCACCTCTCCTGGTATTAAGGCTGGGCAAGGCAATCCCGTATGAGGAATAGGTTCCCCAAAGCCAGCCAAAGCATTAGGGACAGCACCTGCTCCCATTGTTAGAAGTCCCACAAGTAGACCAAGATGCATAACTGTCCCCAAAATGCAGAGTGCCTAGGTCAGTCCCATGGAGGCTCCCTGGTTGTTGGTTCAGATTCTGTGAGTGCCTATGATCCCAGGTTAGTTGTTTCTGTGGATTTTTGTGATGATCCCTCTGGCTTGGACAATTCTTTCTCTCTTCAGCAGGATTCTCCAAGCTGAGCCTAATGTTGGCTGTGGGTCTCTGTATCTGTTTCCATTAGTTACTGGATGAAGACTCTTTGATGACAGTTGAGGTGGTCACTAATCCCAGCCCATCCCATACGCAGGACAGACTGTAGGTCAAAGGTTGTGTGGCTGGTTTGGTGTCTCAATCCCTCCACTGGAAGTCTTGCCTGGTCACAGGAGACGGCCAGTTCAGGCTACGTAGCTACTGTTACTAGGGGATGTTAGCTGGGGTTAGAGAGGTATTTTTATTAGTAGCTAAGAATTATCCACTGTAGAAGTTCATCTGGGGAGAAAAATGAAGGATTTTTTGGGGGAGGGTAAAGAATGACTTGAGAATAACAACATTAAATTTGTTGAATTTCCAGAGTTGGGGTGTAATCTTTTTGCTAATGCAAGTAAGAAGAAAATCTGATTTCAAGGTGTCTAAGGAGTGCTGCTGGAGAAGTTGTTGAGCCTCTGCTGCTTCTCAGGGCTGAGTGATTGCTGTCAGAGGGATTGGTGGTGAATCAGAGCTCTGAATCGCGGGATGTGGGTGTGACACTTGGTCATTGCTGGTTAATACTGCCGAGATGTCTTAATGGATGCCATGATGACAGACTTTTCACCTTGGTATGAAACTGACTCCTCACCTTACAGTCCAGCTACAAGGATTTTCCTTTTTCTCAAATTTATCAAATCTTAGTATCCTGGGTGTGAGTTGCCTCACTCAGGATGGTTTTTCTAGTTCTGTCCATGTGCGTGCAAATTTCAAGATGTCATTGTTTTTTACTGCTGAGTAGTACTCCATTGTGTAAATGTACCATATTTTCTTTATCCATTCTTCAGTTGAGGGGCATCTAGGTTGGTTCTAGGTTCTGACTATTACAAATAGTGCTGTTATTAATGTAGTTGAGCATATGTTCTTTTGATGTGTTTGTGCATCCTTTGGGTATATGCCCAAGAGTGGTATTGTGGGTCTTAAGATAGATTGATTTCCCAATTTTCCGAGAAACCGCTATACTGATTTCTAAAGAGACTTTACACCACTGCACTCATACCAGCATTGGAAGAATGTTCCTCTTACTCCACATCCTCTCCAGCATAAGCTGTCATCAGTGTTTTTGATCTTAGCCATTCTGATAGGTATAAGATGGTATCTCAGAGTCATTTTGATTTGCCTTTCCCTGATGGCTAAGGATGTTAAGCATGCACTCATATGTGGATATTAGACATAAAGCAAAGGATAATCAGGCTACAATCCACAACCCCAGATATACTAGGTTAAAAGGAGGCCCCTAAGAGGGACACACATGGAGGCCCAGGAAAGAGAGACAGTTACGATCTCCTGGGTAAGCTGGGAGAGTGGTAGAAGAGAGGGGTGGGGGTGGAACATGAGGGGATGGGATGGATGAGTTGGGGAAGGGATGGAGAGGGAGAGCAACGAAAGTGATAGATAGTCTTGATAGAGGGAGCCATTATGGGGTTAAGGAGAAACTAGGGAAATTCCCAGGAATCCACAAGGATGACCCCAACCTGCATGGGGTCAGACTAGCCCCTTTGAATGTGGGTGACAGTTATGTGGCTTGATCTGTTGGGGGGAAGGTTCCCTGGTAGTGGGACCAGAACTTATCCCGGGTGCATGAACTGACCTTTTGGAGCTCATTCCCTATGGTGGGGTACTTTGTTCAGCCTCAATACAGGGGGAAGCAGGTCCTGCTTCAACTTGGTGTGCCAGACTTTGTTGACTCCCCAAGAGAGGCCTTACCTCCTCTGAGGGGTAAGAAGGTGGTGGGTGAGTGGGCAAAGGGGAGGGATGAGGAACTGGAGTTGGTATATAAAATGAAGAAAAGTTAAAATAAAAAAATCTTAACATCCAATCCAGCCCTTTGCATGTAATAACTATTAAAAACCAAGGGATTGTGTCTTATTTTTGTGTCCTTGATGGCTAGTTAGTTTATGGCACTAATATATCTCCAGTGGTTATTTAAATAGTAGTTAGGTATGTGTGTGTGTGTGTGTGTGTGTGTGTGTGTGTGGTGTGCATGCAATAACAATAAACAAAAAGAGGCCATGCATTTGAAGGAGAGTGGGGATGAGTATATGGGAGATTTAGAGGGGGGAGAAGGGGAAACTTTGTAATTTAATTATGATCTCATAAATTAAAAAAGAGAAACAAAGATATGAACTGACCGAAATCAGAAAGACTCATTTTAGGAGAGTGTATGAGGGCAAAATAGGGTGATGAAATTAAGGATCGAGTAAGTTTTTTCTTTTAATTTAATGAAAATTAAAACATACTTTTAATGTAAAATCTATCAGAATGTGTATTTTAAATTCTTTATCTTACAGAAAGTGGATTGGTGAATTTAGATGACTTTATCATGGCAGTCTCCAAGGAGCACAATTTTTCTGAATATGATGGTAGGTAGAAAATTTGATTCAAAATGACTTGGAGGTAGAACAATTAGAAAAGAAGGTTCAGTAGAGCACTGTGAACTTGCTTCTGTGTGGCATGGTGGAGCATACCTCTCTATTCCCCACACCGGGATTTGGCCTGGCTTGCACTTGTGCAGTCTTTATACATGCTGCTGCAAGTGCTGTGAGTTCATAGTGCAGCTGCCCAGTTGTGTTCAGAAGACACTGTTTCCTGTAGTCGTCCATTGCCTCTTGTTCTTAGACTCTTTCTGTTCCTTCTCCCACGATGATCCCTGAGCCTGGGGAGGAGGGCATGTGTTATATACATTTAGGACTGAGCCTTCTGTAGTCTCTTATTCTCCACACCTTGGCCAGTTGTTCTCTTTGTTGATTGCCATCTGCTCTAGTGACCTCTTTAAAAACTATGCATATATTTGTATGCACACATAACTATGTTTGTTTGATTTTTTATTAATTTATTTTTTCTTAGTTTTATTAGTTCTTTGAGCATTTCATACAATGTATTTGGATCACATTTGCCCCTCCTCCCATTCCTCCCAGATTCCCCCTTTCCCTTCCCTACTTACTCAAGGTTGTGCTCACTTTTAAAAATGCTCATCAAATGTAATTGACACTGCCATATACTCTTGGGTGTGTAGCCTTCCACTGGAACGTGCTCAACCAACTCAAATTGAGTCTCCCTTTCCCAGCTTCTATCAATCGCCAGTAGTCCCTTAGCTAGGAGAAGAGCAGAGAATAAAAGACTGTGGAATGCTCAGCCCTAAATGGGGCAACTTTATCATATCCCCTTTTCCCAAGGCTCAAGGATAGGGGACAGAAAGAATTCGAGAGCCAGACGTGGTTTATGACCACAAAGAATCAGTGTTTTCTGGACACACAGAGAAGTAGCACATATAAATGAACAGCAGTTGAGACTGCATACTGAAGACCTGTCGCGAGCTCAAGCTAGACAAAATCCCAGCATACACTGGGTCGTCATGAAAACTTGTATATTCTGGAAGAATTTCTTTTAATAATGATTTCATGGCCAGCACTTGGGAGGCAGAGGCAGGTGGACCTCTGTGAGTTTAAGACCAGCCTGGTCTACAGAGTGAGTTCCAGGACAGTCAGGGCTCCATAGTAAGACTGTCCCTCAACTCCCCCAAAAAAGGAAGAAAAAGGAATGCTTTCCTTATAGCACAAATCTAACAATTTAAATTTAATGAAGGACTGTCCAAATGAATAAAGTATAGATTTTAAGCCAGTATAAAAGAGATGTAGGACAATTATTTTTAAGTAATTATATTTATATTTAAAGAAGATTAAACTAAATGAATTTACCATGGACCAAACTACATGTTCCCACAAAACACTGTCTCAGTTATCAATAGGGATGGAAGGTTTTCTACGTATGGTTTTGCTAATATGAAATAAACTACCAAGGAATTTTAACTTTTTGAATTAAATAGGCCATTCTCATAAGATTTTTCTTTCTATACACTTTCAGTGGTGATACTGTCAGTCTGATGAAGTTGGCATTTCTTAGGTAGGAATCACATAGCAAAGTAGAATATTGTTGACTGATCCTGGTATTTACTGATTTTTAGTACTGAAAATTGGTGTCTGGAGGTACATCTCAGAAGAGTGTTTCCCTAGCATGCACGTGAGCCTGGGGTTGATCCCCAACATTGCAGAAACCATGCATGGTGATTAAGTATCAGAAGCTCAAGATTATCCTGAGCTACAAAGGGAGTTTGATCCCAGCCTGGGCTAATGAGACCCAGTCCTCCCTGAACAAACAAACCAATGAACACCCCTTAAAGCATTCTGATTATGCAGTTACTATGCAATAATGTCTAAAGTGATTTGTACTTTTATTTAATGATAGACCTGACATTCATCTTAATACTTGTGAGGTTTTTTTAAGTTTAATTAATTCTAACATGAACAAATTTATTTTCAGCATTGAATGATGCCATTGAAGGCACTAATAAAATTCAGAATGAAAATGTTGCTTATGAGGATCTAGACACCTGTCTTCAAAATTTTGGAATTTTTCTTCCTAAGCCAGAACTAAAGAAGATCAAAGAATTAACTGAAGCCTATGGTAAATGATAAAATTTCAAGGAAACTTTTCTCAGAATAATGACTTTATTGTTTTTGTTAGAAAAAATGTCAGTAAAGGAAAGTTCAGAAGTACAGTTAAATGCTTGAAATTCATTATCTAGAAATAGGCAGTGTTAATAGTCTTTTTAGATACTCTTCCCAGGTAAAACTGCAAAGAAAAAGGAACCAAGTTTTGATCTTGCTGCCTGACAAGGTGAAGGTCAGGACACAAGGCACTGAAAGGGGCCAAGGTGCCACCCTCATGCCAGAGCTGTACACTCACAGTAAAAGCTTACCAGTTTGGGGTGCCAGTGCCCATGTAACCGAGTAAGAATTTTTCTTAAGGGAGAGAGAGGTGGGCCAGTCAAACAGGTGGGGTTCCCTGTGGATGAATAGTTGAGTTAATAATTATTGATTTCTAAGCACGGTGTATGAGAATTCTTTTTAATGATTTGAGTTTCATAGATTTAAAACCTTTTACTTAAAAATAAGTAGAAAATATAATCTGTATAGAATTTGTATAGAGAAAATATGACTTTATTTGGATATAAGGGATGATCTGAATGGGAACATGTTCTACGTTGATAGGTTCAGAGACTGAAACCAGTCAGTTCTTCCATCCAATGCTATTTAGCTTTTGGGAAGAGCTGAGATCTGGGAATGCTGAGGGTGCTATGACCATAGATTAAGACTGTCATTTCTCTAATTTGTTTGTCTAAAGAAATTCCATCAAAATTCAGGCTTTTATGAGCCAATTCTAGTGTTTGTGTGAATGAACAATGTCCCAGAATAGTTAAAACACTCCTAGCCCATGTGTGCAGAGGTATACATGAATATTTTTATAAGATACTAAACTAATTAGTCATCTAACAGATCACCAGGCAATGACTGCGTCACTTTGTGTTGCTAAGTGTGGCTGTAATCTTTTCATTACTTGCTTTTCTTGGAAAGTTATTGCAGTGGTGATAGTGTCTGTGTGAGAGGTACAGGCAAAGAGAAAGTGATAGACTGTGAGATAAAGAACTTCCAGACATTCCTGAGCACACATGGACAAAATGAAAGGTCAGGTAACATGTGCTAAGAGTTACAGTACTGTGCACTATTTGGAACAACTTTCTAGGAAGTGTTTGATTTTTGCTTCTCAATTGAATTGCCTTTTTTCTTTCAAAGCATATATTTTAGTGATTAGTATTTTATGATGGATATAGTTGTATCTTTTTATAATTCTCAGCATTTGTCATAGTAATTTAATCCTTGAAGATATTAATGAAAATATTTCTCTTCCCTTTAGAAACAGAACCAGTGAATTTTAAAGAGTTTGTTGATACCATGATGAGCAACAGCGAATACTTCTCTCAAAAATTATGTACGTATGAATGTTATAATTTATGTCATATGAAAAAAATCAGAATTATTTTCTAGTCTAGTTCTTAGGTAGTGTTTAAGCTTTTTATTTAAATTCCTGAAAAAAAGTAGCAAAGGGCTGGGCATGGTGACATACATCTTTAATTCCAACATTCGGGAGGTAGATACAAGGGGATCTCTATAAATTCAAGGTAACTACTTTACATTGTGAGTATTAGGAAGGTCAGGGCTACATAATGAGACCCTGTGTTGTAGTTTGAATGTAAATGGCCCCCACAATCTTACAGGGAATGGCACTATTAGGAGGTGTGGCTTTGTTAGAGTAGGTATGGCCTCATTGGAGGAAGTGTGTCACTGTGGGTACGAGCTTTGAGTTTTCCTAGGCTCAGGATACTGCCCAATGTCTTAGTCGACTTCCTGTGGCCTGCATATCAATATGCAGCCAGCATCACATCTGCCTGCATGCCACCATGCTCCCCACTATGATGATAATGGACTGAACATCTGAAACTTTAAGTGGGCCATCTCAATTAAATATTTCCATGTATAAGAGTTGCTGTGGTCACGTGTCTTTTCACAGCAGTGAAAATTCTCAGACACCTGTATCAAACAAGCAACCAAAGAAATGCTGCATTTGGTCCAAATTTTCAGCTAGGAAGACCCTGTAAACATTTCAGTTTTAACTATAGACTTATATGTACTTATAAGTAATTATAAGTACTTATAGCAATTATAGCTATTTATCATGCACTAATACTGAATATTTTTCATTACCCATGGATTCCCATATTAACGCTATAATTTTTTTTAGAAGAGAAAACCAAGATACAGAGTTCTTCTTATTTTAGGCCTGCTTAGTGCCACACATCTGGTCCACATTAGCGTTATGATAGAGTTCAGATAAAGCTGTGTGTTTTCAAAATCCACATTATATCATCCCATAGTGCTCCCCCCTCAAACTTTGTATCCGCTAGTATAGATCCACAGGTAAGAGTCATTCTTAATCGGCTTTTCCACTTTGGTCTCAGTGCCACACTGCCCCCTTCATCTCATCCATCACAGTGTTTTGCTTGTTTGAGATGAGGTGTATGATGTTTTCCAGGATGGTCTTAAACTCCCCATCCTGAGTTCAGGTGATTCTCCTGCCTTAGCTCCCTCTCCCTGGGTGCTGGTGGCACACATACATGTGTCAAGGTAGTTGGTCATTCTCAGATTCTTTAATTGGTGCTTTAAAATTTGATATAAAAATATGTTTCCTGGCTGCAGTGAAGAAAAAGCCTGCTGCTCTGGTCTACAGGTTTTCTAATTGTTTGTTGGGCTATTTATGTATTTATTTGGTGGTGGGATTAGGTCCAAGTTTTGACATGCTAAACTACATCTCTAGCTTCAGTTCCTTCTATTAAAAAGATGCATTGTTCTATACTAATTTTCTATGAAAACTTAAAGTGTATTTTGCTAAATCAGTTTTCATTTTCATTTTGTTAACCTTTTAATTCTAGTACCCAAGACAGTGTTGGCTTCTAGTCTCTACTCACTGCCAGTTTATCAGCATTTACTTCTTGATCTTGTTTAAGGCTGCTACTTTGGTGGTTGATTTTTAAATATCAGCATGACCCCAGACTCCGTTCTGGGTCCCAGTTTTGAAGGTTGTTTCAGAGTGGCGATCTTACTGCTTAAACTGTTCCCCTATCCTTTGACTCCCAGTTCATTTCCAACTCTTCCCCAGCAGCTTCTTTTTCCTGTGGGAAACTCTGCACACAGTACTATTTTCTTAGCTTCTCAGGACTGGGTGGTCCTAGTCTTCAGCCTTCCATTTAATTCTTCATTGAACACATCTTCATTTTCCAATTACATCCTGATTTGTTATCTTCTCATATCTCCATTACTGTCACCCTCGTCACAGCCATCACCAGCATCTTTGTCTCTGAAGCACTACAAACGTTCCTGCCTGATCTTCCAGAGATCCCATTCTTTCTATTACAGTAGGGTGGTCTTTCTGTAGTCGGGAAGAAGATAATTTTACCCTCCAGTTTAAAATTACACTAATAACAAAACTTTCAATATAGGAAGAAGGAGATAGGGGAGAATTTTGGGAAATACAGGAAGCAAAAACTATTTGATTTGTTGTTTTTAAAAACTGGGAACATAAGCTGTGTGGTGATGGCACACACCTTTAATCGAAGGACTCAGGAGGCAGAGGCAGGTGGATCTCTGTGAGTTTGAGGTCAGTCTATTCTACAGAATGAGTTCCAGGACACTCAGGGCTGTACAGAGAAGCCGCATCTCAAAGAAACACCCCCAAAAGGGAATATGGGGCCGGAAAGGTGACTCAGCTGTCATGAATTCTTGCTTCTCTTGCACAGGACTCGGTTGGGTTCCCAGCACCCATACTGAGCAGCTCACAACCACCCTTATCTCCAACCAGGGGATTTGACATGCTCTTCTGCCTTCTGTGGGCACCTTCATGTAAACTTGTATTGCTACACATATACACATAATGAAAAGTAAAATCTCAACATTTTTTGATATGTTTGGGAACTCAGACTTTTAAAAATCTAAACCTCAAGGAAAAGTGTTATTTTGATGATTGTACTCAGGCCCTTGAGTATGCAGGGAAGCTGCTCCATTGATCTACACTCCCAGTTAGGAAATTATTTTTTGTGATTACCCAGGAGTGAGGGCATATGTTCTTTAAAAAGTTCAGAAACTTCTAAGACATATTATTAAATATTTTATTGTGTTTGATACTTAAAAATTGGCTGTTCATTTATGCTATATTTGATGTTTATCTAACCCCCAAATCCCTATTGTTAACTATTCCAAATAATAGTTTGTTATGTTAATATCTTGGATAAATATATTATGAAACTTGTGTTTTTGTCCATGGCTTAGTGTTGCCGGATGCTATTGAAAGACTCCACGATCTCAGCAAGGACCAGATGGATGTTGCTCACTTGTGGATCATGCTGTCTAGTTTGAACAGTCATCTAAAAAAGGATGAATTCTTAGATGTTGTGAAATTAGCAACAGTTGATGGTAGGTATTCCAAATATTATATTAAGAAGTATTCAAGGATTAATATTGCTGCCTTTAGTGATAAACAAACAGATATGAAGTGAGATCTCACTGTGAGAGCAGCTTGTGTTTCTTTCATGCTTAGAGAATGTTTCATACATCTTAGAGCTACCTGTTTTTTTTCCCTTGGAAGAAATATTTATTCAAGACTTTTGCCCATTTAAAAGATAGAGTCATATATTTTCTTGTTGTTAAGCATTTTGAGTTCATTATATATTTTAGATTAGTAGACCTTTTACCCAATGTATGATTTGAGAATATTTTCTCTCAATTCATGGGTGAGTGGTTGCTAGTTTCCTGCCCACAGTGTGTGTGTGTTTTGTCTGTCTGTCTGTCTGTCTGTCTGTCTGTCTGTCTCTTGCTCAGTCTGGCTATTGTTGTTCTGACAATCCTTTTTATTTTTATGCAATCCTGTTTGTCTATTTTTTCTTGAGTCAGCTGTGCTTTCCAGGTTCTATCCAAGAATTCTCTGGCTAGAGAAGATGGCATGGAGCATTTTCTCTGTTTCCCCTCAGCAGTCTTTTAGATTCATGAGGGGGTCTCTGTGACCTTCATGGCCAGCAGACAGTTTGTAGGAGGAAAGAAGGCAGTTCAGCTCAGCGTGACTCAGTAGCCAGTGCTGGTTCAAGCTTCTGGAGTTTGCCTCTAAGAGGTATATTTAAGCATAGCACAATTTGGTGAATTATTCTGTTGATAATTAACCAAATACTTTATGCACTTTATGTCCATAAAGATAGGCTTTATAGATTGATTGAGGAAAAACAAATTTATGATAAAGGTATGAGAGACGTTCAGGGCTAGAGAGTATCCACACAGATAATGCAGAGGTCACCAGGCCAGAAAACATGTCAAGTCCAGTCTTTCGGTTGGATAACTGGCTTTGCATTCCTTCCCTTGAAGGAACAACCCTGTGTGCTTAGTACTCCCGGTTTCTCTAGTGCTTATCTGTGAGCACAAAGACCTCCATGCCTCCTGCAGAGTCAGAGCTCAATGAGGTGGCGTGTCTAACAGCTGAAATGGTAATACATAGATTTAGGAACTATAAAGAAAGTTCATGTAATTTGGCTGTTTTATATAAAACATCAGTATCTATTTTTATTTCAATATCATCATGTTGTATATACCAGTGAGAAGAGACTGGGAGACTGGGGAATTTGAGATCTGTTTGAGGCAGGGTATGTCACGGCTCATGCATATTATCTCAGCATATTTAGATAGTTGAAGGAGGAAGACTGAGAAGGCCAGCCTGGGCTGCATAGTAAATTCAAGCCAGCATGTACTACCTAGCAAGAACCTGTCTTTAAAAAAAGGATAAAGTATCTGTTCAAATTTTGTGGTAATATTTTATTATTACATTAGTTAGGATAGCTGACAAGATTTAGAGGCAAAACCTTTGTAGTTAGGTAGATTCCAGATATTTCTATAATAAACAGGAAAATGTAGTACAGTATAGGAATGCAGTTTTATTATATAGTTCCTAGGAATTCAAGTGCTAATTTAAAACATATGCTGGATAAAAGGCAGGATATCATATTTGTAGCTGTATTTGAAACCTGTAAAGTAGGACTTTGACTGCTTGGGGATGTGCTTTGCCTGGCCCCTGTGCTTTGTTGTAGTTTGTGATCATCAACTACAAGAATGCTAAGTCTCCAGCCTAAGCTTCCTTGGTAGTGGTTAGGAAAGAAAGTTGCTTCTGTCTCCCATTTGTCCCTTATAGTAGTCTGGTACGTCCATGCTCTTCCATAAATAAAAGGGTGTCAGCCTTGTCAGACTTTATGTTCAAAGAGCCTTCAGGTTGTCTATCAAAATTTTCTTCTTCAGGCAAAGTCTAAACTGAGACCTATCTCTTATTTTTCTGACTATGGGTTGTATGGTCTTAATTGATGGAAATTGAGGACTCAGTTTAAATTCTGTAGTCTTTTCCCTCTTTCCATAAATCAACCTGTTACTAAAAAATATGATTCTTAAGCATACACATGATTTACATTTTTGTAGATTGACTCATTGACTCTGACTTTTGTTTAGTGAGGGTAATCTAATAAAATATTTTTCTCACAGAAGATGACAAAGTACAACTTGATGAATTTTCAAAAGCAGTGAAGGACATGCGGGACACCCTCAGGCTAAAAGGTAAATTATGGGTGTGGAGTGGGGTGGGGAGATGGCTTTGCAGATACGGTGTTCTATGTTCAAATTCTATGCTTGAGAATTTGAGTTTGGATCCTTAGAACACACAGAAACACCAGGTAGATACACATCTGCCTATAATTCTTACTCTTAGAAGGCAGAGACCTGGGACACTCCGAGTAAATTGGCTGGCTAGATTAACCATATTGATGGACTCCTATTTCAGTGGAGAGATCCTGCCTCAATGAATACAGTGAAGAGTGATTGAAGACTTAGTCACTCAACCTTGACATGCATGTGCATCTTCATACATGCATACCCCAACGCATGTGAACATGCATGCAAGCATACCACGTACATGCAGAGAGGAGAATGGGAAAAAGAGGAGGGGGAAGCAGGAGGAAGAGGAGAAGGAGAAAAGATACTGGAACTAAGATTGTAGCTTGGTAGAGCCCCTGTCTAATGTGCAAAGAGATCCTGGGTTCAATCCCCCAGTGATAGTTAAGAAGGAAAGAAAAAAAAAAACGAAAGTAAGTAAATTATTTGTGACCGTTTAAACTGTTTATTTTGATAATTTGCTTTGATTTCTAGCTAACATATTTGCATTGTTCTGATGGAAGGCAGACAAAGCTTAGTTTGATGAGAAGTTAGCAGCTTCTTTCAGGGAAAATTTAAAGCAGTCCACTGAAAGATCTATTAAATTCCATCTTCACTTCTTGGACTCTATGGGAAATCTACTTATTTTTAAGATTTATTTTTATTGTGTGTGTGTGTGTGTGAGTGTGTTACCTACCGATATGTTTGTAATCATGTACATGTCTGGTACCTTTGGCAGTACAAAGAGAGCGTTGGGTCCTTTGGAACTGGAGTTATGGATGGTTGTGAGCCACTAATGTGGGTGCTGGGAACTGAACTCTGGTCCTCTACAAGAACAGTCAGTGCTCTTAAATGTTGAGCCATCTTTCCAGTTCCTCTTAGTGGTTTTTAACATTTTCTATGTATAAAATGTTCCTACGGCATTTTAGGCCTCAGGCTTAGAACTATTCTATGGACTGCTTTATTTTATAGGATCTCTCAGAAGTCTGTTTCCTTTATTATAATATGTTATTGTTATTATATTATTGTTATTATAATATGTTATTGTTATTTATCATTATCCCATCACATTTTTTGTCCTTCAGTAGGACTACACTATCTGACCTCTAATTTCACTTTCTTATTTCCAGAATTAAGAAGCTAATAGCATCATGTTTACACAGCTTTTAGGATCACATTTAGTAATCCACGTGTAGTATATAACATGACATTGGGAGTTACAACTTTATACCTAATTTTGAAACTGGAGGGCAGTGCTTGTAAAGACTGTTGTTCAGGACTGGTGACATTTTTATAAGACGGGGAACAAAGTAAACTAAGTCACAAAGTGCTGATGTTAGTTGGGCACCTGAATCTGAGAGATGACCACAGAGACTAGGAAGATGGCGTAGCCACCCAGTGTAGATAGGGCTGGGAACTTCTAGGGAGAGTTGTGAAGGCCAAGAAAGGGTTAACACAGCAGAACTGAGGCTGCTATCTTTGGAAAAGCCTGTTTGGAAGTTTGGTGGCACATGGGAACTTGACTTCCAGAATGTTCCCTCCATTACCAACTTACTAGACTTACTTGGAGAGCTTGGAGGCATCAGAGCATAGCGTTTGTAAATTTCTATGCTTTCCTTCGGTATGTATACATAAAAGTTTATTATTATCATCATTATTATTATTATTATGATATGTGTATATGATGATGTATGTGTATGATATATGTGTATGGGCACATAAATGCCTCAACACGTGTGTGGAGGTCAGAGGACAACTTTCAGGTGTTGGTTCTCTCCTTCCACTAGGAGTTCTGGGGATTTAACTGGTTTTCTTCAGGCTTATGTAGCAAGTGCCATTACCCACTGAACTGTCTTGAGACCTGAAACTCAGGATTTAATAATTAACCATGGACTACACAGACACAAGTCTTTATTATTCTGTTTTAAAAATGAGAGCTCAGTTCAATGATCAAATGTTTTAAAATATGTATTTCTAGAGTTGGAGGAGATAGCCGTAGGTCTTGACTCACTTGAAGGTGAGAAGGTATCTCGGGAGAACGTGGAAGATTTTCTAGAAAATATTGGGATTACATCATTTAAAGATGAAGTTGAAAAAATCCTTCAATCAGACTTTGTTTCTGGTGAGCATTTGCACTATTCTCAGGGTTTATCAAGGTTTTTTTTTTTTTTTTTTTTTTTTTTTTTTTTTTTGTTTTTTTTTTTTTTTTTTTTTGTAGGAAGACCTGCAAAATTGGTGTGCATGTCTAGAGATGTTTGGTTATGTTTCTGAAAATAATTGAAAAGAAGCTTTTCCTTTAAAAATCTACTATTTTGCAGTTATAAGAATAAACAAATCTTTTAACTAAATAAGCCCTTAAATAAACAAGCCTCAGTTTTGGGGGGAGCACCCTTGTTAAAGTCCTTCTGCTTTTGCCTTGTTCCTTTCGGTGAAGGATGGCTTGAGAATTTAAACTGAGTAGAAATACTACTTTGCCACTTTGGGCCAGCTGAAGTTACAGATCCTTCTTGGTGCTTGAATTCCATGCCAGGGCAAGTTGGAGCTAGTGTGTCTGCAGCCTTGTAGGGCTATGGTAAGAAATAACGCTGTCAAAGAATCCAAAAGCACCTTGTGAATAAAGTGTTTAAAAAACTGAAATATTTTCAGATGTTTATTTTGATATTAGGTTTTAAAAATGACTTTGCCCAGGAATCTGTACTTTTTACTTCTCATCTTTCCACTCTAGAAGACAACACGGTGAGCGTTAAAGACTGTATGGAAGCTCTGAGAGACAACTCGAAATTTTCCAGCTACACTGGTAAGAGATTTCTGGTCAAACTGTTACAAGGCAGCAACTCGGGATCGTTCGGAGGGCGTGTAGTCAAGCATCGTTTTTGATGCTTAGTCTCCACAGTACCTGTTGTGATTGATCTGCTTCAGCTCGTGTGTGTGTGTGTGTGTGTGTGTGTGTGTGTGTGTGTGTGAAGAGTGGAAATGGACTTGACTGTGGTGGTCAGAGCGGGGGCTTTGGAGCTGATAAAGATTTGACCAGCCCAGCCAGGTGGAGTCCTCACCATTGACTTCTAGTGGCTCGCAGAGAGAGGGCTTCATTCACCGAGCATCTCCTGGGCTCCTGTTGTTTTCTAAATATTTCCAGTTGTGCACTGATTTTCCCTTTGGTCTGACAGTACTTTAGGAAGGAGGTAACTCTAAATCCCAGTGTTGTAGCTTCACTGCTGCCCTATAGTGCAAATTCTAATTGGTCTTAATGAGAAAAACTGGAGTCAGATATCAGGGTAAATGCTGAAAGATCAGAGAGACAAAGGAGTAAGCCACAGCCACCTCTTAACTTTCCAACTTCTCACCCAAAAAGGGGTTCTGCCCTGCCTATCACTTCCTATTTCCTATTTCCTCCTCCCAGGTGCTGGGCTTAAAGGTGTGTGCTACCACTGCCTGGCCTCCATGGTTAACTAGTGCTAACTTCGGACTCTTATCTGGAGATAAGAGTCCGAAAGTTTATTTGTTAGAGCACAAACAAAATACCACCACACTGTCCCATGTGTGTTACTTCTAGGTCTCATTTATTTGAGTTAGAGAATGAGGTCTTTAGTAGGGAACCTAATTCTTCCTTAGTCCATTAAAGCCAAGTTTTTAAAAAATTTTTTTTCTTTTTGGTTTTTCGAGACAGGGTTTCTCTGTAGCTTTGGAGCCTGTCCTGAAACTAGCTCTTGTAGATCAGCCTGGCCTTGAACTCACAGAGATCCGCCTGCCTCTGCCTCCCGAGTGCTGGGATAAAAAGTGTGTGTCAAAAACCTTTATATGTTGGGTTTTTGTTTGTTTGTTTTTGTTTTTTGAGACAGGGTTTCACTGTAGCTTTGGGGCCTGTCCTGGAACTAGCTCTTATAGATCAGGCTGCCTCGAACCCACAGAGATCCGCCTGTCTCTGCCTCCTGAGTGCTGGGATTAAAGGTGTGCACCACCACCACCCAGCTATATGTTGGTTTAAAATAGGCTAATGACTCAGAAAAAAAGCCAATCTATTAAACATGGTTACTTTTACATAAAATTTAAGTAGTTTATTATCAATTTCACTCAGTTAATTATTAGGGAAGCCTTTCTCGATGTGTATTTTAGATGTAGGAGCTTTTTCTCTGTTTTAATGTTCGTCTGTCACCCCCTCTCTCTGTCTCTCTATTACAGGAGTTCGTTGACTGTAGGCTTCCTATTCAAGTGTCTACTACACACAGGAGAGTAGGATTGTTTGCCATAATAGGGTGAAGTTAACTGGCAGGAGCAAGGGATGCAGAGAAAGAAAGTGGAAAGAGGAGAATTGGGTTCAGAGGATGCTTGAGAACGAAGGGAGGTTTTAACTGAAAAAGTAATATACTTTTGTATATATTTTGAAACACTCTGTCCAAATCTTAGGCTTTACAAGATAGTTTTGAATATAAACAAGAGTGGTTCTCTAAGCATGGTGGGAGGATTGCAAATGTTAGCTCAGGCTGGGCTTCATAGTGAGACTCTGAAACAAAACAAAACAAAAGTGAGAGGTGAGTTTATCTATAATGATGGAAGGATATAGCTAGAAATCGGAGAAGCTGGTTGGTGTGAGAACTCTCAGAGTGGGGTGGAGGGCTCTGCTTACACGACTGCCTAGGGTTCCTGAATGCCATCCAGGGCAGTGCCTATCTAAAAGAGGTCATGGATTTTCCCAATGTGCTCAAAAATTTAGATCCACAAACTGAATGACATATTTAATGCATGGTATATCTATGTTGTATTGTGTTCTATTTGCACCTTTACTGTGCTTGTAGCATTGAAAGAGGCCATTGATACGCTGGACTCCATGAAAGGAAGTTATTGGTCTGATAAAGACAGGTATCTGAAAGCAGCGGAAAAACCCAAGGGTAAGTTGATTAAGCAGACAGCCAGCAGCTTATAATTACATTTATTTTACATCTTTTAAATTAAGGGAGCTTACCCATGGGCTTTCAGTTTCAATGGTTAATATTACTGTTTTTCTGGGTTTCCCTAAAGATTATTTTTAGCCATGTGTATGTGCATGGCTCTGTGTGTGGGTACACAAGTGCAGGTGTTGGAGACCAGAGACATTGGACCCCCTGCATGGAGCCATAGGAAGCAGGGAGCTGCCCCATAAGAACAGGGCTGAGTACCTCTGCAAGAGCATCTGAGCCATCTCTTCAGCCCCCTTTCTAAATGTTTATTCAAGGATTCCAACTATTTTACCATATACCAATTAATTATTAATAGTTCCTAAATGATGACATGAATACATTGGAACACTACTTAGTATAGATTAGATTTTGGACTATATTTCACAGAGATTAATTTTTTAAAAGATAGATTTATTTTTATTTTGCTTGTATGAGTGTTTTGTATGCATGTATGTGCATGCATCATGTGCATGACAGATGCCTGTAGAGACCATAAGGGGGCATTGGTCTCCTGAAGTGGTGTTGTAGATGGCTGAGACACATTTTGTGTGCTCTGGGAATTGAACCTGGGTTCTCTGCAAGAGCTCTTAGCCACCAACCTGTCTCTCCAGATCCTAAACTAAAGAAATTTTGTTATAAAATTAAATGCTTAGGTGATCCCATGGGCTGTATTGCAAACTGGGTCTCAGATTATTTAATTATGTTGTTGTGTGTCTTCAAAATGGTGTTTATTTCCACACAAATTTCATTCCAAATTAATACATTTTTGTGT
Organism: Arvicola amphibius; assembly: GCF_903992535.2. Taxonomy (NCBI): domain Eukaryota; kingdom Metazoa; phylum Chordata; class Mammalia; order Rodentia; family Cricetidae; genus Arvicola; species Arvicola amphibius. Next base: position 16,775,288 of record NC_052050.1, on the reverse strand, counting down.
GTATTTTAGATGATCTTAACACTATAATTTCCCCCTCCTTGTCTTCTCTGTCCTTTTCCCTTTCTTGTGAAAGGTTATTAGGTAAAGTATTATTGAATAATTTAATTGAAGCATGCTTGTTTTTGTAGCCAACTGTTATCTGTTTATTTGCAAAAAGTTTACTTGATCTTCTATATGGCTCTTAACTATATTTTGAAAGACATTTACTACAATTGAATGTAATTTTAGCAAAAAATAAAATAGATAGCTAAAAATTTTCCAAGGGACGGCCAGAGAAATTGCTCAGTGTCTAGAGATGTTTGACCATCACACGCTTGTGCCTTACCCCTCATAATTTCCTGAGCGTCTGTCTGGCACTCCAGGACAGTCTTTCTTGCTAGAGCCAATGAGAAGGACTACATCTGGAGAGTAACTAGAGCCAATGAGAAGGACTACATCTGGAGAGTAACTAGAGCCAATGAGAAGGACTACATCTGGAGAGTAACTAGAGCCAATGAGAAGGACTACATCTGGAGAGTAACTAGAGCCACTGGCTAAGCATCCTCACCCTGCAGTACCGGTGACAGCACCACTGCAGTCAGTAGTGGTCAGGACCAAAACGTTAATAGTGCCGAAATTTAGAAATCATAGAGTTATCTACAGGATTGTTCAACCCCAACACTTTGGAAGTATTTTTAATAAGGTTAGGTCATCATCATACCCAGACAAAAAAATTAAGGTATGGTATATGTGTGTTTTAACTTCCTTTTGTTTCAAATAATACCCTGCTACCTATAAATAATTCTAAAGCATTCTTCAACTGCAGTCCGACCATTTACGCAAAGAGAGTGGGGTTGGGAAGGTGACTCAGCAGTTAAGAACACTGGCTGTTTTTCTTGGGGATCTGGTCTCAATTCCCATCTCCCACACAGCAGCTCACAACTGCCTGTAATTCCAGTTCTAGGGGATCTGGTACCCTCTTCTGTCCTCCATAGACACAGCTACACCTGTGGCCATGGTCACACATGCCAGCAGAACATCCATGCATATAAAATAATAACAATTAAAAAACAGAGTGACTTCTTTTCTATGATCTGTCCCTCTAATAGATAGATCTTTGTTCCGATTTACAGCTCTGTAGAAAGGATGTGGGATAGTGAGAGAACTGCAATTGGTACATAGGAAAAGTGCTAGGGGTAGCAGCTTGGTAGATGAAGAAGAGACGGTGAGAAAGAGAGGATGGGAAGGAGGGAGGGCTAGAGAGATTGATTTCAGAGAGTAAGTGAATTCTTGATAGGTTCTAGGAGAGCAGGGCCTCCTGCTACGTTAGCAGTGCCATGTTTTGGCGCGTTTAAGGACTCAGCGAAGGGGCTCCCAAAAGAAGCTGGGAGGAACTAGAGTGAAGAATGAGAACATGGTTGACTAGGAAGGGAAGGCCTCACTGATTAGTGTCATCCAGAGAAGAACTCGGGTTATCCCGTTTCCTGTCCAAGTAGGCAAGGTCAGGATGCTGTTTTTTCACTTCATTGTTTTGCTCTCCATTTTCAGGGTTTGTAAAGAAAGCTCTGTTTTCACACCTGAAATTACCAACAATAAGTGGTGAGTATGAACTTTATACGTGATATGTATGCATATATTTCACAGAGCAACAGAGTTTTTTTTTAACATGGTTTTCAAATGTTGTTGTATTTTTAATGTGTCTCGCCCAGATCTATAATCTGATTGAGAGAGAAAATGTGATATTTATCTTTCTGAGTCTGTGTTTCTTCCCTTTACATAATTTTTCCTGTTCCATCCATTTTTTTTCCTGAAAATGTCATGAGTTCATTTTTCTTTTCAGTGGAATACAGTTCCATAGTATATAATAACATTTTCTTTATCTATGGATGTCTAGGCTGGTTCTGTTTCTTAGCTGTTATGAGTAGGGTAGCAACAAACACGATGAGCTAGTATCTCTGCGGTGGGACTTAGTCTTCGGATGGATGTGTCAGAGAGGTGTATCTGGGTCATATAGACGTCATTTTGCTTGCTTATTTTGCAGTCTGTACTACTGCAGCTATATTGGTTCCCCCAACTCATCACAAATTGCAAACTTTATCTTTTTATTCCTAAACATTTATATATGTTTCTTGGCATATGCTCTCCTGACCTGTTTTGCTCATTTATGTTTGCCAGTGAGCTTGCTTCCTCATCTGATAACTCAGATTAATTTCTTTTGTTGTGTGCTTTTATTAGTTCATTTCTGTTTCACGGTACTTATTCCATATAAGTAACTGTTCATGGTTTTAATTATTTGATTAATGTTATCACCTTCTATTTGTCTGGAAGTGCCAGTGGCCTAGGGATAATTTCAGCTCTATAAAACAGTGAAATCTTGGTTCTTATCTTACTGTTAAGAAAAGCTAATTAAATTTAGTATACAAGATATTGTTTTGGATCTTTTATGATAACTTATAATTTAAAACATTCATTGAATAAATGGCTTGCTTTATCTCTTTAGCCTTGCTGTTTATCATGCATGTTTTTGTATTTATTCTATAGCCATACTACTTACCATAAGTTAAATTGCTTCAGTTTGCTTTAGGGTCCATGTTTTTGTATACACTATTACTTTGTAATATTTCTTGTTGGGTCAACTTACCCTTGCCCCACCACCCAGGAGCTTGGCTCAGCTGTCATATTCCATTTCATAGAGCCTTATTCCACGTTTATTATGCACTAATGAAGTGAGAAGGTTAATCTGAGATTGATCTTGTGTGTCTTTCCTCATAGCACCGATTATATAATAGATTTCAATTATGTTTATAGAGTCAGCAGAGTCTGTCTCTCTCATTAAGGAATTTACAGGAAACTCTTTGATAAAAGGGGTTGGTTTTTGATGGTGCTTGTTGGTAGCTGTAAAATGACCATGAAGTGGAAAGGATGTAGATGGTGTTTTTTTCCCAGTGATGTTCATGAAGGCTTGAATCACTTTGTGTAACTTAAGAGTATGGAAATAAACACAACTTCATTTTGAAGTTAAAAAGATAAATGGTGTAGATAAAAAAAATGTAAAACACCAATGCTTTAAAATATATCTTATGTTATAAATTCTGTGAGATATGTGGGACTGTCATTTTGGCTATAGAGGTTGTGGAGAGAAGAACCTGGTTGAGAGAGAACATTGATAAACTTGTAATAAAGCTCTATGAAATGGAGTCCAGGTTCCTGTCCTGATTTCCCTTCATGAAGGACTAAGCTGTAAGGTGAAGTAAACCGTTTCCTCCCCAAGTGCTTGGTCAGTGTTTATCACCGTGACAGAGAGCAAGCTAGAACACCCACTACCATCTGTTTACCATAAACTTTTTTTTAACTTAAATATTGTTTGACATAAGGAGGTCATCATTACCAATAGAAAATATTTTATTTCTACTAGATTTTTGGTTCTGCTAACCAAAACACATGGCTTTGCCCATAGTGGGTTTTGAATAAATTGGTTTGTATGTTTTTTTTTTCTTTTAAGACAGGTTTTCTGTTACGTGTCTTTGACTGTCCTAGAACTCTCTCCCTAAGTAGACCAGGCTGACCTGAAACTCATGGAGATCCGCCTGCTTCTGCCTCCTGAGTGCTGGGATTAAAGACATGTGCCACCACTCCCAGCCCTTTATGTACTTTTTATAATAGTATGTTGTACATAATTATCTCTGTAGAGATCCAAGAAGCTGCTGACAGCTTATCAGATGTTGATAATGGCAAAATCTCCGTATCTAACTTGGAGCATGCCTTGAAATCTCTGCATGCTGATCTAAGTGAAGAAGACTTTAGAGACGCTCTTGAGCAGTGTGATACTGGTGGTGAGTTGCCCCCCTTTTATTCCTTGCTTAAGAATATCTTCATTTTTCCTACTCCTGGGAAATGTAGAAATGTAGAATATATATACAAGATCAACATGAGAAACAGAGTCATGTTATTGGAAGCTTGGTTGATATAAGTCAGGGCCAATACAACTAATTTACATATTTATTGACATTTATAACCGCTCATACTCATCTGGTTACGATATATACTTATTAGATAATTCCCATTCGTTACTTATAAGCCTGAGTGGGGGAAATATCATACACTGTAGAAAGTATTTTGTCTTGATATGGAATCTTTCTTTAGAGGAGATCCAACTTCACCTGTCCTTTTATAAGTAGTGCTTGTCACGTTTGATTTTTAACCAAATAAATTAAAATGCGCTTTAAAAGTGCAGTTTTTTTGTTTGAGTAATTGTCTCCCAAGTGGCTCCATATTTACCCTCATTTCCCACCACTGACTTCAGTGATACATATTTGATCCCTTTTCATGAGTTACATGCATGTGACTGTAGATATGTGTGTATGTATATGCATGTTTACTTTTAGAAAATGAAATCATTTGGCAATCTTCTAGAAGATGCTGAGTTTCATTGGTTTGAGGGGAACTTTTATTTTGGGAATGTCTGTCTTTGTTTTCTGTGGGAATCTTAAGTGTTCTAGGTTTGGAAGCGCCTGTCTCACACAATTTGGTTACCGATTTTTATCACCTCCTCTAGTTTGTTTGTTTGTTTGTTTGTTTATTGGTTTTTTGAGACAGGGTTTCTTTGTGTAGCTTTGCTCCCTGTCCCAGAACTAGCTCTGGTAGACCAGCTGGCCTTGAACTTACAGAGATCTGCTTGCCTCTGCCTCCCGAGTGCTGGGATTAAAGGCCACCACCACCTGGCTCTCTAGTTTATTTTCTTATCTGGGTCAGTTTTTATCTGATTTGGTGATTTAGTCTTCCTTGTTTTCACTGAATCAGTGAACTTATCTATTTCATTTTTTAAGATTTATTTTTATTTATGTGTGTGTATATATGTCTCTGTGTAGGTATGCTCTGTGTGGATGTATCTGAGAAGACTAAAGAGGGCATTGGATCCTCTGGAGCTAGAGTTAAGGAGGCTGTGAACTACTGGATGTGGGTGCTGGGCACTGAAGTTGGACCTTTGATTTTGCCACACCCAAGTGACATAAATTTAAGCTCCAAATCCAGACAAGATTCTGGATGGATCTTCAGTTTCTCACAGGAATATCTTCTCCCCACATTGTGTGTCAGATTGGATAATTTAGGCCTCCTTCTTCATACTGAGTTAGTGAACATACAGCTTCCTTTTTTAATGTTAAGGCTTTATTTTTATTTTTTACTTATGTGCACACATGAGTGCTACATGTGTGCAGGTACCAGAGGAGGCCAGAAGAGGGCGTCAGATCCTCTGGAGCTAGGGTCAAGGTGGTTGTAAACTACTGGATGTGAGTGCTGGGAGCTGAACTTGGGCCCTGTGGAGGAGCAGGAAGCATTCTTAACTTCTGAGGTTCTCCCTCCAGCCCTTATATGCCTCCCTTTTACTGCTTGAAAGGAAGAAGCCCTTTATACATCCCAGTTTACTTGGGATATGTTCTAACTTCCATTTTAGTATAGACTCAGGTCTTTTGAATGGTTCTGGATGAACATTTAGGTAAATTTTCTAGTCATTTCTGGATCTTAATTTTATCTCCAAGATGGCTGTAGTGTTGCTACTCACTGCTCAGCAGTCTGTATCTTAGTTCCTGGTTAACCTTTCTTATTTCTTTTACAAGACTCTAGTTGTAGATGAATAGACTGGTACCTTTTATATGGTATCTCGTGGGGTTTATCTGGTATGTTTCCTGGGTTACCCATATTGTCATTTCGTTATAGTTTAGACTCTCTCGGGACTACTGTGACATCGTATCAGTGTTTGTATACACTTGTAGTAGCATTGTCACTCCTGCAAGGGAGACTGAATCATTTCAAATAACAGCCTCTAGAACTTCCTGGTCCTATCGTTTGAACAAGCTAATTTCTCTTTGCTTTTATCTTCTAACAATAGTCATATTAATGATACACAAACATATAGTTTTACAAAGATTAAATGAATTAATACATGTAAAGTGTCATATATAAAGGAAATAAAATGATAATTAATATTAACAATGAATCACAAGTGTTAGAAGTTCTATTGAAATAGTTCCTATAATTTGAGAAAAGTGAATGAAAATGAGTTTATAATAAAATGATTATTATAATCATAATCTTAATTTCATGTGCTGATTAAATACATTTTTAATGTCAGCATGCTTGATTTTGACCTTCCAGATAACATGGAAGTGAACTTAAACGATTTCTTAAAGGAAATGAAAAATGCTCCAAGCTTTAAGGATTCCATAGGTATGTGAGTATTTCTACTTCAAGAAGGTGACCGGAAGTTTGCTTTATAACTTACACAAATTTAAATTAGTTATGTATTTTAAAGACTTACGTGTGTGTGTATGCACACATATGTGCATGAGAATGGGCCTGTGTGTGCCCATGGAGGCTAGAGACGTTGAATCTCCAGGAGCATGAATTACAGGCGGTCATGAGACCCTCAGTGTGTGTGACGGGAACTGAACTGGGGCAATCTGTGAAGAGCGTTATGCGCTCTTAACCACTGAGCCAATTCTTGAGCTCCTAGATGTGTATTTGTAACTGACACATAAGTTATAAACATAAACCTTGCCTTTTAAAATATATACTTTATTGGGTTTGATCACAAAGTCATATATCCTGCCTCAGCCTTCCCGTGCCTGGGACTACAAGCATTCATTACCACACTGAACTCATCTTGTTTTAAAATATGCACGTTTTTTTACAGATCTGTAATATTTTTCATTTCTCACAAAACTATCAGCACACACAGGCTTATGTCCTTTAAGTGCCCTGGTTTGAAATGCCCTCCACGTGTCTGCTATTCAGCTAGCTCTTGCCTTAGGCCTTATTTTTAATTCCCTTCTGGGACTGACTTGCTTCCTGAGTGTCTTTTTCCTTGTTATGAATCTTCCTGTACTTTGCTAATGTCCGTTTTCCATGAGAGTCAAAGAAAGGAAGCATGAGATTTGGAAGCTTTGAGTCTTTGAGTGCTTGTAAGTATCCCCCTTTTACCTTCGTCTTCCTTGGTTCTGTGTCTGTCAGTCACTTTTCTTAAGGCTGTGACAACATGCCTGACAAAGTCAGTGTGAGGAAAGACTGTTCTGTTGGATTCCAGTCTGAGGGTACAGTCTGTCATGACACAGTAGGAGCATGAGGCAGCCGGCCACACTACAGTCACAGTTGAGAAGCAGAGAGAAATGCACGCTGCTGCTCAGCCCTCTTTCTCCTGTCCATTCCGTTCAGGACCCAGCCCGTGGGATGGCGCTGCCCACATGCAGGCAGGCTCTCTCCTGTTCAGTGTCAGTCTTTCCAGAAGCACCCTCGATAGACTTAACTAGAGATGTATTTTTTTTTTTGTGGTCTAGTCACACCATATATTTACATTCCAGGCACATCAATGGTCTATACACACCATACATTTACATATGTGTTCTATTAGTTACTTTTCCAGTGCTGTGAATAGACACCATGACCGAGGTAAATTATTAAAGAAAACATTTAATTATGGGCTTGCTTATAGGTGCAGAGAGTTAATCCATGACCATCATGGCAGAGTGTATGGCAGCAGAGAGGCAAGCTTGACTCTGTGATAGTAGCTTAAAGCTTACATGTTAATCCACAGAGATGTATTTCTGTGTTGGTTGTAAACCTGTCAGGCTGACCGTCAAGATTAAAGATCATGACTAGGTATTAAATGTTGCATCTATTAAAATGCTTTTCCTCTAGTAGTTGTTCTGGAGTAGTTTGCCTTCCTATATCTATCCAGCCACGCTTTCTATTTGGTATACATATGTACATACATACATACATACATACATACATACATACATATATGTATATATATTTGTCTTAAATATATTCTCAGTTATGGGCAGTGGTAACAAGAGCTGGAGGAAGAAGCTTTCTGGGCCAACAGACGTTTGGGCAATTATGCTCCCTAAGAGTAGTATTTATTAATAATTTTGAACAAAATGACACCATGTTTACATTTTGCTCCTCAGGTTAACCTTTTTGTTGGATCGTCTCTTTTGTTTTAGCAGCACAACCTTTAGTTAAATAATGCCGTGTAGCTTTGGTTTAAAGGTTATTTGTAACACTTCACAGTGGTCTCAGGGGCCCACACGTGAAGCAATCAGTGGCCCAAGGTTATTAGTTTGGGCAATAGTTTGACTACCCAAATGTGTCTGTCTGAAAGGTACAGTAGTTAAAAGCTTTGGCTTTGGACCTGTGTTGCCTGGGTTTGAATTTTGTTCTTATCATGTAATCAATCAATTAACCAATGTACTCTTCCGCAAGTCAACTTAATCTTGCTGGCCTCAGTCTCTTCACCTGAAAGATAGGCATCCTAATAATCACTTTTAAGGTTATTGTGAGATCGGATAGGTGAGGTGCTTAGAGCAGTGTCGAGCACTAAGGTTTTAATGATTGTTAGCTCCTGTTTTTAAAGCTATGTTCAAAGTTTCATGTATGTTTCCATTATTTTATGCAACTCGAGTCAAGTGGTTAGTGCATGATGTCTGCTGTTGGAACATTTTCTTTGGTTGTCTTTCTGTAGTCACACAGCTACTCCTAGCCACTCTCCAAGTTCTCCAGAAGGATCTAATTGATGTCTCTGACATCAAGAAGTTATTGGAGAATGACAATCTTCATTCCGCTAAAGCTGTACTGATGGAAGTGTTAAAAAATGTGCCTGAGCATGGTAAGTGCTTTTAATCTATCTGCCTTAAATGGACTACTCTCTACAGGTGAAGGAAGAAGGTATCTGGGTGGAGCACACAAGACAGAGGGTGGTCCTGTACCAACTGCAGTGGGGTGACTGATCACACTACCCTACTGGTGTGCCAACTCAGAGCTCCACAGAGCCAAATAAAGCAGGGAATCCAGGACCCGTTCTGTCCCTGTGGGAAGCCAACAGTGGTGCTTGTGGAATGAGATAATCTTGTGAGCTGATCGTCACGGGCTGAGAACAACCGGAATTCTACCTGTAGAGCAGAGTAGGTTCCTGGGGCCCCAAGTCAGGTGCTAATCCACCAGACGCTGAATCACGGACGATGGGGCTGCTGCACACAATGGTGGCTCAGAGAAGCAGATATTTACTAACATACAAAATAACTTTATTATTTTAATTATAGGTGCGGTTGGATGTTCTCTTTACTAAGTTCTTAAAATGATTTGGGGAATATTCTGTTTTCTTCCTCAAATATTTAGTAGAACTCACAAGTGAAGACATATACTGAGAGATTGTTTTAAAGTTTTAGTGTGTGTGTGTGTGTGTGTGTGTGTGTGTGTGTGTGACCGTGGAGGCCAGAGGTCTCAGATCTCTGAGGGTGGGGTCACAGGCAATGGGAAGATCTCTGGGGATGGGGTCACAGGCAGTGGGAGTTGTCTAAAGTTGGGAGCTGGGAATGTAGCTCAGGGTCTCTGGGAGAGTAATATGCACTCTTAACCACTGAGCCCTCTCTTCAGACCCACTACTGAAAGTTTTATGGGGAGTCATTTTAGATGATAAAGATATCTGCTTTTCTTAATTTTAGTAAGCTATTTTTTAAGAATATGCACGTTTTGTCTTCATTTTAAGCATGTTGAATAAAATTATTGCTGATATCTGCTTATCTTTTTGTCATCTGCCATGTCTATAATGATACCTTCATTTTTATCCCCAGTGTTACTGGAATGTTACCTTTCCAAAATCTCCTTGTTGATCTCTACATAATTTTCAGTCTTATTTTTCTTTTGAGATTAAAAAAATCTTTATCTTCATTGGTCTGTCTCTTAAATTCATGTTATTTTTTCTGTTTTTTCTCCTTTTGATGAAATCTAGTAATGAATATTTAGCTCAAAAAATTTACAGGATATATATATATATATATATATATATATATATATTCTATAGAAGAACACTCCCAATTTGAGTACATTCCAGCAAGCTTTGGTATGTAATATTTTCATTGTTGCCCAGTTTAAACTGTTTTAAAATTTTGGCTATCTCTCTTTTGACTCTTGAGTTTAGAAGTATTTTTTTCTTTTTTTAAAGATTCATTTATGTATACAGTGTCTGCACATCAGAAGAGGGCACCAGATCTCATAGATGGTTGTAAGCCACCATGCAATTGGTGGGAATTGAACTCAGGAACTCTGGAAGAGCAGCCAGTGCTCTTAACTTCTGAGCCATCTCTCTAGCCCCCCAGAAGTATATTTCTTAATTTCCAAAAATTTGATTCATTTTTAGATGTCATATGTGTGTGTGTGAAAGAGAGACAACTACAAACAAAAATTTTGTTATTTAAAATTTTTGTGTATGGAACATGTGTTCTTTCTCCATTGAGTTACTAATAATATGTCATTGAAGTAAAATTTGGATAATTTATATTCCATAATATTACTAATATATTTGGGCCTACATATCATTTTACCAAGTACATACTTTCTATTTCAGCTACCTCTCTTTCATATTTTGTCTTCCTTTGTCTTGTTCACTTAAAAAATCAGTGCAGTTATCTGTTCCACTCTGGAATTTGCTTTCTTTATCCCTTTGAAAATAAGGGGTGAGGGTTTCTCGTGAGGGTCTCTCAAAAGTGTATTTCTTTGGCACTGGTTTCAGAGTCAGGGCATGTTCCTTTGGTCCTGAGTTCAGGGATAAAGACTTTTTTTTCCCTGGTTCAGGTCTCAGATATAGGATGTCTCTTCACTGGCTCTGGGTTCAGAGTCAGGGTGCTCAGTGATGGGTTGGTTTCCTGTTCTGGTTGTTCCTTTTACCCTACAAAGCTATTTTCTACAGTCATAAAATTCTAGATTGTCAGTTATTTTTCTTTTAGTATTTTTTCCTCGTATGTATGTCCATATGTGTGCAGGTGGTACGCATCTCTGTGCGTAGCTTTATGTGCACATGCATCTCGAGTCTGGAGGCCAACCTCAGGTCTTATTCCTCAGGGGCTGTCCACCTTGTTTTTGAGACTGGGTTGGTCACTGGTCTAGAACTTACTGATTTGTCTAAGAGGTTGGCCAGTGGGCCTCAGGGATCTGTCTGTCCCCACCTCTCTGGCACTGGGATTCCAAAGGCACACCAGTGTGAGTGACTTTTTAAATGTGGGTTCTGGGGATTGAATGTGGGTCTTTGTGCTTGCACTTTCCCAATGGAGTCATCTGCCCAACCCTTGCGTTTTCCTTTCTTTTCCTAGTAACTTGGTATGAATACTAGCTTCTTTTCTGCTTATTATTGTCTATATTAGACTTTTCTAGATCAGTACTAGCTGATGATCTCATGGAAGAGCGGGTAAATGTTGAGTGGCAAATTTAGATCAAGAGTCCCATCATCAGTTCCTATAGTAAACTACAATACTGTATTAAATAGTATCCTCTTTGAAAGATGACTTGTTTTCTGACATTTGATACTATTTGGTAGGGACTTTATCTTTAATTGAGGTTTGCCCCCCCAAACTCCAGAGTTTGTATTCTAACCAAAGGGCAGTACCATTTGAAGACTACCATCATTGTCCCAGGTGTTGTTTGAACCCAAGACTGCATGTTTCAACTCTTCAGTGCTCTCCTACTCAACATGGGGCTCTATTCCTACGGATAGATTCTAGTTGCTACTATCTGCCCTGCCTTATAAGGACCTGTTCTCATACTTTCTCATATTCAAAATTTTCACCTGATTTTCTACTTTGATATGGTCTCTGTGGTTGACTGTCCCTAGATTTTTGTCTCCCCAATTACATGCAAATAAAATGTGTGAAGTTCTACATCTTAGTTATGCCTAAGGCATAGACTATGAGTTCCTTTGTTTACTTTATATGGGGCTTTGGAGATTACATGCTGAGATTAAATCTAGGTAGTTTATCATTATCATAAAAAAGTGTGTCTCCTAGTGGAGAGGAGAAAGGGAAACTGTGGTTGGGATGTAAAAGAAATGAAAAGATTTAATTAATTAAAAATCGTTTCCTCATTATCATTGCTTTACAAGACCTTTCTGGACAGTTTTGCTCCTAACCACCACTTGTTGCATTACAACCACCTCCCTTGAAAACATAATACCACAGATGTACTACATGCCTGCATGTACACTGTGGTGGTAGATCATTGTAGGAGCTGAGAATTTCTCGCCTCTAAAAATGAATTTCGTTCCTTGTGGGTTATAGCACCCTCAATGAATATATAATCAGTAAGAGCATCATGCTTTTTGTGTGCTGATGAATCCTTTTCACTAGTATGCTACTTAAACTTTAGCACACTTATATACCTAATGTTGGTATACAGCCTCTCCCCCTTGTCCCACAAGAGTATCTGTGCTTCACAGTTTTGTAAGGGAGTGGAGCTACTGAAAGGTTTTATTTATGGAAGTGATGAAATATTTTTTTTTAACTGGAAAGACCTTTCTTGTCAAGTTGTGGAAAGTAAATGGAAAGAAAAGTAGCAATAATGTCATAGATTTTAAAAAATTAATCTTTTTAAATATATTATCACTAATATGATGAAATCAATAAGTATTTAGAAAGAAATAGAATTGTGAATTTTAGAGAATGTAAGAGACAAGAGAAAAGAAATAGTACAGGTTAACCTGTCTGTTATCTTGAGTTCTAATATATTTAGAAACATTATTTCTTTCAGCTAAATTTTTCCTTGCTTTCCAGAAGAAGGCAAAGTTACCGTTAAAGACTTTATGATCAAGTTTGGGGATACCTTGGCAGCTGTAAAGTCTGAACGTGAGTTTTCCTTAGAATGTGTTTAATGTTCACATTTGGAAAAACAAATTGTGGCTTGCATATGAAAACAGTCTAGATTTAGATAAAGCCCATGTAAGATGCAGTATGAAGACAAACAGTGCAAGGTAGATTATTTGTAACTTTGCTTTGAATGATGATGCAAATGTTACTAAATGTAATGTAAACCTAGAATTGTGGGCAGTTTCACTGAGAGTACTAGAGAATTATCCAGTGATGTTTTATTTTCTGAGACCACTCAGGATGCACATTTGACTTCTGAAATGATCAGAAAATTAAGACTAGTTAGAAAACAATTTTTAAAGGGTTTGGCAACTGAGTGGAGTAGATCTTTAAGACTATTTATTATTTTTTTACATTATCAAGTACTGTATACTATGTTTTTCACAAATTTATGAATAACATATAAACTTAGTTAGCAGTATGGTTCTGTGTAACTGCTACCATAAACAATGTGTGAACATCCCATCCATTAGAGCTCCACTGTGCCGTTTTAGGATCCATTTCCTACGCTAGCCCCTAGTGCAGGGACCACTGCTACTCTCTGATAAACTTCCAGAAGTTACCATGTCTAACTTTCTACCCTTGACCAACATCCTGTTTCCCCCGACAGCCGCCATCACAGTCTGCTTCTTGGACCCTGTACTGGTGACGCCATCCAGTAGTTGTCCTGAAGTTCACAAAGTAAATGTCCACTAGGTTCAGCTGTTTTTGCAAATGACAGGATCCCCAGTTTTTTGAGGCTGAAAAGTATTTCATAATTACTTTACTTTTGGGACAGAGTCTTGCCATGAAGTTCAGGCCGGCCTGGTACACACTTTAGAGCTCAGTCTGTCCGTAAACTTGAGGCGATCCTCCTTCAATAGGTGTGGTGGGACACATCTGTAATCCTATGATCACCATACTTGGGTATCCCATTATGTTTAATCATGGTTTTGTTCATATCTTTCCTAAGAAATTTACAAAGTCTGTAGAACAAAAATTCTAAATCATTCCTGAAGAATACAAAATTATATTTTACTTGGAAGAAAGTAGAAAAATACTTCTTTTCTGGAGAGGACTACCTTAAGGTCAATAATTAAGTGACTTTTTAATATATATTTAATACAGTCTCAATAAAGGTATCAACAGCTTCTTTTTAGAACCAACAAGCTTGCTGTAAAATTAGCATGTAAAAACTAACATGAGAACACTGAGGTGGAAGAGCTGCTGAAAGCCTAACCTACCACGTCTTTACATTTTTATACCACAAATCTTTATAATCACATCATTTGATACTATTGCATGAAAAGTTAAAAGGTCAAAGTGATATAGAAAATCCAGGAATAGACCTTATTATGGTTGACATTTGTTAAATGTTTACAAAATACTGGTATCATTTCAGGTTGCTATAGGAAATAAGATTGGTTCTCTTTCAATGAGGATGGTGTGAAAACTGGGTAGGCAAAGGGGAAATATATGTAGAAAAAATTATATATTTATATAAAATATATTTATATATTTTATATATATTCACAGATAGGAGTAAACTAGAAACTCTTCAGTATTTAAGCACAAAAATGAAATCCTAAACGCCTCAGTGGTTTGGATATATGAGAAGTCTTTCTGTTTTTATTTCAAAATATAGATGTAATTACAGTATTTATCTTTTTTTCTTTTTTGATGCCTTTCTACAAGAATAAGGTTTTGAATTTTAAAAAAATTTTTTGTTGCCGGGCGGTGGTGGCGCACGCCTTTAATCCCAGCACTCGGGAGGCAGAGGCAGGCGGATCTCTGAGTTCGAGGCCAGCCTGGTCTACAAGAGCTAGTTCCAGCACAGGCTCTAGAAACTACAGGGAAACCCTGTCTCGAAAAACCAAAAAAATAAAAAAATAAAATAAAAAAATTGTTTTGCTCTTTTGTGTGCATTGGTGTTTTACCTGTATATATATCTGTGCACCGTGTGCTTGCTTGGTGCCTGTGGAGGCCGAGAGAGGGTGTCAGATGCCCTGGAGCTGCAGTTCCAGACAGGTGTTAGCCATAGTGTGAGTGCTGAGAACGGAACCCAGGTCTCTGGAAGAGCTCTTACTGACTAAACCATCTCCCAGGCCCAAGCATACAACGTTTACATTGACCTCATATTCTAGAATCTTAAGAAATTATGGTTTTAGGAGATGTTTCAAGTGGCATAGCTGTCTACCATAGATGGTCAATTTTCCTCTTATTTAGCATATGGTTGCCCTTATCTCTGCTTTGTATGCTGGCCAGTCTCTGGCACAGCGTTGGGTAAGGTGGAGTCTCTTTTATGTTTCTGATCTTAGAGGAAACCAGCTAGTGTTTCAGTGTTAGGTTTATCGTTAACTGTAGAATGTTCTTTTTTCCCTCAGGTTGAATAAATTCTCTTCTAATTCTGTGGCCCTTGTCTCTTCCCAGGAGAGAAAGAGCAGCTTTACAATGCTGACATTGACAGAAATAATCCTAATGCCATTTCTGACATTAAGGATCATTTAAAGACTATAGGAATTGACCTAACAGACAGTGAAGTCCAGAAGGCGCTGGGTAACACTACTCCTTCCAGTGAGTAGTCATTTCATCAAAAAAACCGACACTGAAGATGATCTTACTTTAGATCAGCGAAGGTGCCATATGTCTCGTGTCACGCGTCCTAAGTGTTCCAGGAGCTGGAGCCAGCCTGTTTCTCTTTTCTCCTCTTCCTCCTCCTCTTTCTCTCTTTCAGAAAAAAAGAATATTTTTCTTACTTTTTAAACTAAAACATTTGTATTAAAGGACATTTTATTTATTTACTTCATTTCTTTTGGGGGAGGAGGATGGATTTTTCACTCATACTTCCATATAACAGTTCATAATTAAAAACAGTTAAGGCAGAAACTCAAACAGTGCAGGAACCTGGAAGCAGGAGCTGATGCCAAGGCCATTGGGGGAGTGCTGCTACTGGCTTGTCCTTATTGCTCAGCCTGCTTAAAAAATATTTTTGATTGTTTTTGAGACTGTGGGTTTTTTTTTTTTGAGACAGGGTTTCTCTGTGTAGCCCTGAGTGTCCTGGAACTCACTGTATAGACCAAACTGGCCTCAAGCTCACAGAGATCTGCCTGCCTCTGCCTCCCGAGTGCTGGGATTAAAGGTGTGCACCACCACTGCCTGATGAGACTGTATTTTAATTACATTTCTCTCTTCCCTTTACTTCCTCTAAACCCTCCCAGACATTCCTCCCTGCTTTCCCTCAAGTTCATGGGCTCTTTTTTTTCATAAATTGTCACTGTATGCCTATATGTCTTTGTATATTCACAAATATAATTTATTGAGCCCCCAAAATGAAGGAACATAATTTAAAAGTAATATCCCTGATAGGTTTTATTCTAGATCTGCTTATCACATGCTCCAAGATAATAGTTGGGTTTCCTTTTTGTTTTTGTGTTTCCAACCCTGGCCTTATAACATCAAGTAGTCTTTTTTTTTTTAAGTCAGAGTATCTAAACCGTCCCTTCCTTTTGTTAAAGGTGAGGTGGTACAGCTGAAGGATATCATCAGAGGACTGGCCCACACGGATATATTTAATGAGTGCCAGAGTAAGTATAAAATTTGAAAAGCTGCAAACAGAAGTTTCAGGTTTGTAGGCTTCTTTATGTATTTACATTTTTGGTATGTGTGTATGCATGCGAATACGTGTGCTGGCATGTGGGTGGGTGGAACTTTGTATTCAAGAGGCCAGAGGCTGATGATGTCATCTTCCTCAGTTGCTCTCTACCTTATATACCGAGCAGGGTTTCTCACCTGAGCCAGAGCTCACTGATTGGGTCTAGTCTACCTAGCCACTTTGTTCTGGGGATCCTTTGTCTCTTTCATGGCCCGGGATTACTGGTGGGTCACCATGCCTACTGGATATCCAAATTCTGGTCCTCACTGTTGCCTGCCAAGCCAGCTTCCCAGTTCTTGAATGTGTCATTTTTAGCAGAGCCACTTCTCGGCTTCCTGCCTACACCCCCGGGTGCCGGTCTGTACAGTGCTTATGTAGTGCCCGAGACGGAAGGCTTGCCAGACAAGCTCTCTAAACAGAGCTACATCCGTGAGCCCTGACACTGTTAGGGGCCACTTTGCTGGTTGTTGCTTAGCTTTGTGAGTTGAATGCTTAAGATAATATGTCTTAATTTATATTGTTTTCTAGTTGAGCATCAAGACCTCTAAATTTTATGGCACTTCCTATTTAACAAAGAAAAAAAAGAAAAAAAGGAACTTGTATTCTAGAAAATGAATACATTTTCTTCATATCAGGTTGTTTGTTATGGGTCTGGAAAGATAGTTCAAGAATTAGGACCCGACTCTATCTGCAGTCCTCATAAAAAGTCCAGCATTGCTGGGTGGTGTTGACACATGCCTTAATCCCAATACTGGAGAGGCAGATGCAAGTGGATCTCTGTGAGTTCAAGACCAGCCTGGTCTACAAAGCGAGTTCCAAGACAGGCTCCAAAGCTTCAGAGAAACCCTGCTTCAAAAAAACAAAAACAAAAACCAAAAAAATCCGGGGAGGTAGCATGCAGGAATAATGATAACATATGTTTGTAATCCCAGCAGGAAGAGAAAGTAGAGATGGGAAGTTCCTTGGCCAGATGCAGTAGCTTAATTGGCCAACCAAAGTCCCACTGAAAGACACTTTCAAAAAAACCAAAGTAGATAGCTAAGGTACCTGCTCTCACACACAATCAGGTTGTTATGTGATGCACTAACTGCTGTAGCTGAATGTACTAGCCCTGCTTTTATATTTTTCCATCAAAATAGGAATAGAGGACACAAGCAACATTGTTGATAAAATCACTGATGAAAAAGTTGAAGTTAAAGATCTTTTATCTGTCTTAAAGAGCTTTGAGACATCTTTACAGGAGAAAGACGGGCCTGGGGAGTTTCCAACTTTTGAAATGGATGGTGAGTACTTAGTTACTTCTCAGGTCTTGCTTTAGGGGAACCATGCGCACACAGCCTCTTTTTAAACGAATGATAACACTGTGTGTTAGGGAACTCTTTATGACACTGATGCCCACATATTAGTCAAGGTGCAGAATGTTTGGAGAGTCTTTATTTGGATGAGACTAATAAACATAATCTTGTTATTAATGTTTTGAAACCAGATTCTCATTCATTGTTATGCAATAGTTAAAAATATTGTGTTTCTATTTCTTCAGCCCTGGATTCTAAAGGTGACACATGGGCTTTTGGATTCTCTTGATACAGGATATAATATTAGTCCCTTCACCACTGTCGTAGTCATAGAATGCTTAGAATTGAGGAGGTGCTAAAGGACAAGATGTGTGTGACTTCTGGGATCACCAAAAGGCATTCGCTGCAATGGTCCCATTTTCTTTGCAAGCAGAATGGATGTGCACAGCTTTGCCGTACATCAAGGTGGGCAGCAGCAGTGCTCATTTAGCCGCTTGGTCTAGCTGGCTGCTTGGAGAGGAATGCAGTCAGAAACTTTCGTCTCTCAGTTCTGTAATTCCTTCTTTTTTATAGTAACTAAATAAATATGTTTTTAATATTTGCTCAACTGAGAAGCTTTGGCCTAGTGTTTGCATCCTTGAGTTACATTATGTTTACTCAGTATGGGACCTTTCGGGGGTATCTGCTCCATTTGTTTGTTTTGCTGTTTTGAGAAAAGGATTCATAGATCCTAGACTGGCCTCGGATTTATTGTGGTTATGGATGATCTTGAACCTCTGGTCTTCCTCCTCCTACCAACTGATTGCTTAGATTACGAGTGTGCACCATCATGCAGTCCTGGGAATCAAACCCAGGGCTTTGTGTAGGTAAGCAAACACCTCACCAGTTGAACTCTATTCCCAGCTCATAGGATATCTTTTTCATATATATGTACATACATATATACATATATATGTATGCATATGTATGTATATATATATTTATCTTGCTTATATAGTCTAATTTATGATTTAGCTAACTATAAAGTACTTGAATTTCAATTTATACTAAACACTCTTAGAGGAGAAAGAATATAAAGAGTATGACTATTTGCTGAGATCATCTTTATTCTATCATATGATACATTTTGATTGCAAACAATGACCCATAAGACTTAGTTAATTCAGAAATAAAGAGATTTGGGAATGAAGATCTCCAACCTGTGTTTTCAAGAGTCATGCAAATTATCTGCTCAAAGCATAACTCTGCAGCCATTGAATTAAAAAACTGCAATGACATAAAACATGAAAGGTAAAATGTACAGAAAATACATAGACTATAGCTTCATGAATAGCCTTATTTTTCAGACATGTGCCAGAGAACTTGGGAGAATGGAAGTTAAAAACTGAGGAAGTGGTAGGTTGTTGGAGGAGGGCTGCATGTTGGTTCCTGGCTGCCTGTTTAGCTTAGACCCGAAATAATCACACAGAAACCATATTATTTAAATCACTACTTGGCCCATTAGCTCTAGCTTCTTATTAGCTAACTCTTACATATTAATTCAACCCATCTCCATTAATCTGTGTATCGCCACGTGACAGTGGCTTGCCGGCAAAGTTTCGGCATGTCTGACTCTGGTGGCTGCTCCATGGCGTCTCTCTGACTCCACCTTTGTTCTCCCATGCTATAGACCAAGCCAGTTTCTTTATTCATTAACCAACAGAAGCAACACATAGACAGAAGGAACTCCCACACCAGTGGGTAGCTTCTGCCGTGGTCTAGGAGAAACTTGTATGTTCTGATGTCTGTGGCAGCAGTGAGGGTCTGTGGCTGTAAACAGTCTGAGCTGACCTCCACTGGCCTCCAAGAACACTTATATTTATATTTCAAGACATTTAAATTCACATTTCATAACCTGTGTTGACATGTGAAATGGCTGTCACTCCTCACTGCACCGTTAATGGATTCTTTGTGATTAATGAAGTTAATGAAGTTTTTGCCTTGTTTTGTCAGCTGTCAGTCTAGCCTCATACTGTATTTCCCTCACATATTTACTTTTTTGCTGTTTTTATTTTGCTCATTCTATTCTGCTCTTTTGTATTCAGTTAAATAAATAAAAGATAAAGTTAATGGTAGAGAAGTATAAACATTTTAAATAAAGAAATTTGAAAAAAATAAAAATTTTAGAAAGTAAAAGTATTAAAATTAATCATCTGCTAATGATACTTGTATATTAAAAAATAAATATGAACTGGAAAACGGTTTGATATATAACCTGTGTATGAGTTTTAAAAGTTGGGGGGGGGAATCACATGAGTTATGTAATAAATGTGATAGGTCCCGAATAATATTAAAAAGAAAATGGAACACTTCGAAATTCAGTAGAGGCTTTTAGAGTATAACTTGCTAGGCGGTGGTGGTGCACGCCTTTAATCCAGCACTCAGGAGGCAGAGGCAGAGGCAGGTAAATATCTGAATTGGGGCCATCCTGGTTTACAGAGTGTGTTCCAGGATAGCTGGGACTACCCAATGAAATCCTGTTTTGAAAAACCAAAAACCAAACCCAAACCAAACCAAAACAAAACAAAACAAAAAACCCAGCACCCCCTAAAATCCTTGAATCTCTGTGTGTTGTGTATGTGTGTTGGTGAGTGTGGGAGGTGTGTGTCCACGCAAATATTTGCACTCCCTCAATCTAACCAATGTGCTGTGATCACAGAAATTTGGAAGTTGAGTGGAATGATCTTAACACAATTATTGCCTAAATACATTTTAAATATTGATTTTTATTTTATGTGTATGAATATTTGCCTACATGCATATAGGTGTAGCACATATATGCCTGATACCCTCAGAGGTCAGAGGAGAGTGTCAGATCCCCTTAGTGGGAGTTACACATGGTCATGAGCTACCATATAGGTGCTGGGATGTGAACCCCAGTTCTCTTCAAGAGCAGCCAATGTTTTTAGCTTCTGAGCCATCTCTCCAGATGCTGGTGTCCTGTTTTAAATAGACTCATTTAAACCCTACTCTTTTAACTTTGCAGAAAAAGAAGTGATCTTAAAAGAAACAGTTACTTCTTTCATTGACTCATCTAGTTCAGCAACACCATTCAACAGTAAGCACAATAAAAGAATAAAATTAAAATTTAAAAATTATCTTACGGTATTTCAAGTTTTTCTAAAATACTGTTTGTTTTATCTTTATTTTCAGCATCTTTCCCAAGTTTCCTCTGCCTTATTTTAAATGTTAAATCCAGACTTCTCCTTCCTTAGCTTGTTTAATTTGTATTTTGAGTATAAATTACTTCTCTCAATATACGTATGCTGTATTGTAGAAACATCTCATTACTCTAGTGGCATATTTCCCTCTCACGTCTCTGACTCTCTGTGTGGTTATTGTCTCACTGATGAGAGCGCTGGGAAGGTCCAGAGCAGTGAAGCTCGCAGACATGCTTGTGAAAGAGGAAGGCCCCTGAAGTCTAAGACAAGGCCTTACTTTTTAGTGTGCACCAGGGTTTTTTTTCACAGTTTCCTTTCCTCAACTCCTTGGCTTCAGTTTCTGCTTCTCGACCTCCTCTGAACTGCTGCCCAGGTGTCGGCAAGCTCAGCTGCTGTTTGTACATTACAGTGGAGTGGGTAGCAGAAACGCCTCTGAGAGCAAAGAGTTAATAACCAAAATGAGTTTCCTCAGAAATTATGCAGAAAAGGAGCTTTTACCTACCTACTGTGTGATTTTGTTTGTTGTTTGACCTCTAAAAACAAACACACTGATGTGTCTTAAAAGCTTTTTGACTCAGAATGCCTTTAAAGATATATACCTACTTCCTTTTTGTAGGCTGTGGGTACCAAGGATTAAAAATGACTTGATCTCAATGTCAACATCTGTTTTCATTTCCTCCTGTATTTGCAGGCTTATTGAAAGGGATGACATCTCTTGATAATATCAGAAAAAATAAGATGCCTGTAAGTGAACTGGTCTCCAATATCACGAGTACTGGAATTCCAGTAAGCCACAATACGATGCAGGAGATCCTGAAACAGGCCTCTGTCAATGGTGAATTCTTCTTTCTTATTGTACAGTTTCCTCTTTGCAACTGTTTGGTGTCCTTTTAACATGTAGATATAGTTTACATGCTGTATAACCCACCCCAAGAGGATGATGATGTGTACATGTGTAATGAGCCTTTCTCTGTCCTGCCAGCCAGCTCCTCAGTAATGACATGGAGACTTATTATTACTCAAGAAAGCCCATCTTCAGCTTAGGCTTGTGCCTCCAGCTCTTATAACCTAAATTAACCCATTTATATTAATCTGTATTCTCTTGTGTGGCATTGCTTTTCTTCCATCTTGCACCTCCTGTATTCTTTCCATATCTCCTGGCTTCTCTGCCTTTTTTCTTCTCATAGTCTTCCCTGTCTCTGGAAGGCCCACCTAACCTCTTGCTGCCTAGCTATTGGCTATTCAACTCTTTATTACACCAATTACAGTACAAATATTCCACAATATTTTTCCCTTTTGTCTAAAAAGGAAAGATTTTATCTCTAACAAAGTAAGACTGTCTATGATAAGAACAGTTATTAGGTAAGAATTACATCCACAGTGTCTAATACATTTGTATTTGACCTATTCAGAGAAAATACTCTATTATGTATCTTATCTTGATGAATTTAAAGCCTTATATATAAGCCATTTTCTTTCATAACTTGTATTACCATCCTAAAATTATCTTTTTAGACCTCTAAACATTTTCTTAGATAAACAACTTGAGCTTTTATGTTTCTCAACCTCATAAACTTTACATTTTTATGTTTTTTTTAATTTAGTAGCATGGAAAACTGTAAAAACTATAACTACCTAGTCCTCAGCCCCATAAAAAACCTGAGAAGGATATGTCTGAGTAAACAGGAAGCACAGAGCAAGCAACTTCCTAAACTATAGAAATGACAGAGATATCTAGCTGCCTGGATAGTCACCCAAGGTTTCTCTAAGTTTGGGGCATCCATCTTTTGCCTACAGGTCTAGACTATCTGATAGACTTTTGTGAAGCAGGAATTTTTGAAGGACTGTCCTACCTTGTCTTGGCAAAGTTTGTCAAATGCATTCTTTTGTGTCCTGCTTATCCCATTTGGACAAGCATGCTGTCAGCAGTCGAGGCAATGGTAGTTTCTTTTTCCATTGGATAGCTTTGCCACAAAGGAAAGCAAATTCTATATGGAGGTTCTTCGACGTGTATCACCTTCTCTGAAGATTGGTGCTGCCAGGAGCAGATGTGTCTTACTGTCACAAAAAGACTTATGTTATTAAAATATCTTAAATGCCATATTCTGTAGGTCTTGGAAGTATTTAAAGACCATCTATCTGTCTAAAATATATTTGTTTGACCTTAAAGGCATACCTAACATTACTATGTTTGATTATTATAGATGGCTAACTACTAATCTGTCCTTATTATCCTAAATAGCTTTCAAGAACTAAAACTTTGCATTTTTAAATGAGTTGCATAGGTATAATGTCTTAAACAAGGGAGTCAAACTCAGATCCACTTTGCTGTGAGTCAAGTATTTTGTCAATTGAGTTATACCCCAGTCCTATCATTTTTACTGTTTTATGATTTAAAAGTTTCTTCTTTCATTTGTATATGCATAGGTGTGTGTGTGTGTGTGTGTGTGTGTGTGTGTGTGTGTACATATATGTACATGTGGAGGCCCAAAGTTGATGTCAGGAATCTTTTTCGTTGATCCTTCTCCACCTTATCATTGAGGCAGAATCACTCAGCTGAACCCAGAGCTCACTGATATAGCTTCTCTTGCTAGCCAGCTTGCTCTGGGTTCCTCTACCCTACCTTCCTTCTGAGGGTGGAGTTACAGAGAGGCCCCTGCCTAGAAAGCTGCATTATGGAAGTTCTGGGTTCTCACATGGTTCCTCACCCCTACATGTGCACTCTCTCCACCCCCTGGTGCATGCGCACACGTGTGTGTGTGTGTGTGTGTGTGTGTGCACTTGACCAGTTGAGTCATCTCCCAGACCCCTCTTCATCTTCCTGATTAAAGTCATTCTTTCAATTGAGAGACAAACTGGCCTTTGAAATCTAACGAAAAGTAAGGCAGAGATAGATAGATGGGCTATGATATAACATAAGGTAGGCATATTGAAAATGCATTAAAATTTATACTTTTTTCTCCTGGACTTATTATCAGAGATATACATCAGGGTCTATTTTACATATATACATATTTATGTACATATATAAAAATTTATATTTTATTTTTAAGTCAAGTAAATAAGTATAGTTCAAACCCTGTGTAGAGCTATCTCAGATAGCTTTGGTTTGAATCCTGTTTCATTTCAGAAGTTAGAATATTTGGCTTTTTAAATTTTTTTCATAGTTATTTAACGATGGGTTATTGACACCTGCCTATCCCACTTTCTGTCATTTAGTGATCAGTAGCACTAACACTTTGCCATTTTATAATTATGACCTTCTATTTTTTAGAAAATGATGATGTAAGTCTCAAGCAAATTTTGGAGACTTTAAGTGCACATAAACCAGATCCTGTATTGGAAGGTGGGTCAACTGACTCTGACTTCAAGTATTTGCCATAGTTTTTATTGTCTTAAGATACTATTTTTGAAGCAGCATTATGAAATATAGCTTGTATATAAAATTTATGTTTTTATATTTATATTGCATGATTTGGTGAAGTGTTGGCCTGTACATGCATTTGTGATACCCTCATCACAGTTAAGATAATAAACACATCCTATGCCCCCAGATTTTCCATATCCCTTGATAATGTCTCCTGCCTTATCTACCTTCTTTCTGTTGACAGAGATTCCTGTCCCACCAGTTTCCACAGCCGTTTAGTCCCAAATAAACACACGGAGTTCTACATTAATCATAAAATGGTTGGCCTAGTAGCTTAGGCTTCTTATTGATTAATTCTTACATCTTACATTAACCCGTTATTCTTATCTGTGTTAGCCATGTGGCTTGATACCTTTGTCAGTGAGGGATTCTCTTCTTGCTTTTTATGCAGCTGGGTGACAACTGCAGACTGTTCTTGTCACCCCACCTCTATGTCCTGCCTGGTCGCCCCGCCTACACTTCCTGCCTGGCTACTGGCCAATCAGCATTTTATTAAAAATAATACAAGTGATAGGATAAAAGACCTTTGTCCCACAGCATCTTTCCACTTATTACCTCTAGCAATCACTTATCTTTCTCTCTTCATGTTTATGTTTGCATTTAAATCCATTTTCATGGCTTCCTTTATGTGGCACTATAGTGTTGACATGCTTCAATAACTCATTCTTTTATCATCGAGTACTATTCCATTTTATAGGTATAGTGTGGTTTATATATTGACTTGATGCTATATATTATGATGTCTTTAGTTTGGGAAAAAGCTGCTGCAAATATAACACACAGGTCATTATATAGGCATGCTTTTACTTTTGGTTAATTACCAAGAGGTGGGTAACTGGGAAATATTATGAGGTATGATTAAGTTTTTGGGAAACCGTTGAACTGTTTTATAAAGTGGTTACAGCCTTTTATATCCATTTGCATGGGTAGTGGAAGTATTTGAGCACTCCAGTGTTTCCACGTCATTGCTAACTGCATGTAGTAATTTAACTGTTCTCACCAGTTGGAGCAATGTGTCACTGCAACTTTTCTTTGTGTATTCCAATGGCTAATGATGTTAAACATATTTTCATTTCCTTATTTTCTTTTTGTATTTCTTTAGTTCGTGTTTTCCCCTCATTTTTAAGTTGGGTTATTTCTATTCTTTCTTTCTTTTTATTTTTTTCAAGACAGGGTTTCTCTGTAGCTTTGGAGCCTGTCCTGGAACTAGCTCTTGTAGATCAGGCTGGCCTCGAACTCACAGAGATCTGCCTGCCTCTGCCTCCCGAGAGCTGGGATTAAAGGTGTGCACCACCACCGCCTCGCTGTTTTTATTATTTCTTTATATATTATGGATGTAAGTGGTTTATCAGATACTTGCTTAGCAAATACTTTCTCTATGTCTTTTCTTGTCTCTATTTTCTTAAAAGTGCCTTTAAAAGTTCATTAATCTTATTTTTAGTAATCTAGTCAGTCACTTTTCTCTTTCGTGGATTGCGCTTATGGTGTCATATGTAAGAAACCTTTGCCTTGCCAAGTTCTCAAAGGTTTTACATCCTTTCTTGTCCTCTCCCTCTTCCCTACCCCCCTCCTCTTTCCTCCACTCCTCTTCTATGTCAGGTCTTGTTATAGGGCCCAGCTGGCTTCAGATACTTGGTGTTCTTGCCATGGCTTCTTATGGTCTTGTGACCTTCATGTCCAGTTCCTGTGCTTTCTTCTAATCTTTTTATAGTTTTACATTTATATTATATGCTCTATTTTGAATTATATTTTTAACTACTGGATTTCTTTTATTTTTAGTAGTATACCCAATTCTCTTTATTTATGTGTTCATTTTGAAACCGAGCTTTATGCTGTCTCCAGACTGGTCTCCAGCTCTTAAATTAAGTAGTCTTCCTTCTTCAGACGTCATCTTAGTTCCCCTTAGTTTTTCACACTGAGACAAAAAAAAAGACTGGTTGCCTCAGAGAAATACTCAGGATGATGGAGTTTATGGTTAGCTTGATTAGCTCTGTAACTGTGGAGACAATATTGTGATACATATTTGGCAAGCAGCCTGAATTATTGGTACATTAATGTTCACCACATAGTCCACAAAAGCATTTACAAAGAAAAAATACAAAGTGACGTTCGAGACCAGCCTGGTCTACAAGAGCTAGTTCCAGGACAGGCTCCAAAGCTACAGAGAAACCCTGTCTCGAAAAACCAAAAAAACAAACAAACAAAAAAAAACAAACAAAAACCAAAGTGACTTCTAGAATCTCCATTTGCTTTCAGATATACAAAGAGTCCTTAATATTGTCAAGTTGATGAGCTCTGACAAGATTCAAATTTCCAACTTAAAGGATGCTTTCAGTGACCTTGATATTCCTTTAAAACCCGAGGAACAGCAGATGTTAGAGGAAACGCTCGATGCTGACGGTATGTATGACCACTGCCACTCCATTGGCCTTAACAGGATAGTTATACTGAGAGCAGTCATTAAGCTTAATAGAATTTGTTTTGTATGTTTGAGCTTTTGAGACAGTGTTTGTGTAGTCCATACTGGCCTGGAGTTGTGTATCCCAGGCTTTCTGTCTTGAACTCTTGATCCTTCTGCTTCAGCCTCTTGAATCCTGGGATTGCAGATGCTCAGTGCCACTCTGGCTAATAGAGCATCTTAAATAAGTTTAGTAAGTATGTTTAACACCACCCTTTAAAGTCTCCTTTGTTGATTCCACTGGGCTCAGGCATATCTGATTGGAACACCTGGTGAAATCGAGGAAGGTGAAGTGATTATCTGGGAAGCCTGGGGTGACCTGGAAGAATAAGAGAGAGCTTTCTGCTCTGGTTAAGATGTTTATGACTTGAGGCTGAGTGTGAACATCCAAAGCTTCCAGACAAATGGACATAGAATTTTCAAATTTGAAAGCCATTGTGTATATTTTTTTTAAAAAATTAATTCCTGAAGTTAGAATGGAACTATATAGGATAAGGAAGGGGGCATGGTGGGGTATGAGGAGAACCAGAAGGGTGATGGGAGCAGAGTAAGTGTAAGCAAAGGGCATCATAAGTTAATAAATGTTAACATGGCACTAAACTATATGTCAGTTTGCATGTTGAATATTTACCAATAGCAAATAAAATTCAAAAATTTAAAACATGATGAAGTGAAAATAAAAGACATGGCAAAATAAAACCAATTCATAGGACAATTTCTATTATTCATTATTAAATAAGCTTGGGCATTGCTTCATTAGTTCTATTGACTGAGGCACTACATGACATTAACATCAGGTATATGTTGTCATCTACGTGAGTAGAACCAGTTCAAGTTGTGGAGTGTGATGGAGCTGATAGCCAGTGGTACTGTGCAATATATACAAATAAGTAGGGATGTTTACATTTAGAAAGCTTTTGGTGGGAGAAAATTTGAAAACAGGAAGGTACTGACTGGAAGTCTATCTCAGTTGGTAGAGTGCTCACTTTGCATGCATGCAGCCCTGAGTTTGATCTAGTGTTCTAGAAACCACGGGTAGTGGAATGTCCCTGCAATCCCAGCATTCAGTAGGTGGAGGCATGAGGATCAGAAGCTCAAGGTCATTTTTTGTTATATAATACAAAGCTCACTGCATAAGAAGACATATAATGGGAACCAAATCCACACGGGTATGGTGGGGTAGATTTTGGAGTTGAATTTGAAGTATGAGTTAGAATTAGGCAAAATTTAGAGGTGCAGGGAAGGAGTCTCAGAAGAGGTGAGAATATTCAGTGTGTACAAAATGTAGACATTAAGGGGTATTAAGGGACTCCAAATAGTCAGACGACCTGATGTCATTTCATATGTGAGGTACAGGAAGGCCACCAGGTTTTAACACAAAGATGTGGACAGAGAGTTGACAGTGTACGGCAGGCAATGGTCCAGGCTGGAAACAGTAACGTAGAAGATGATGGGTGAATGAGATAAGAGCAGGGACAGAGCACGAGGATGTGCGCTCAGTTAAGTTATAAGGGCCCCAAGAATTAACCAGAGAGATGGGAAAGGAATCAGGAGGAAGCTGTACTAACAAAGGAAAGCAAAGTCAGTGTAAAGGAGGGAAGTATTAAATTAGACAAGAATTAGAAAGTGTTCATTAGCTCGGAGGTAAGTGGTTGACTCGTCAACTTGGTAAGAACAGGTTTAGTGGTGGTTGACAGAAGCTAGCCACCAGTAGTTGGAGCTGTGAATGAAGATATGAATAAGCCATTTCTTTCCAGAAATTATCCTGAGATGGAACTGGAGGGATAGAGTAGTAGTTAGGGGAATGTAGGATGAAAGAGGGCTTTAAGGAAAGTAGAAGGATGAACTGGTTTTGACGTGATAGGGTTTGAATAGATACACAGTGGAGATCGCATTCTTGACAAAAGTTCATGGTGCAGAAAACTGTATAACACGCTCTCAGGGGGCTCTAAGCAAACTGATGGAGCTCACTGTGTGACTACCAATTTAATCTTTGTACTCTTTCTCTTTATAGAAAATGGAGAAATTTCCCAAAGGACTACTCTTTTAGCACTGAAAAGCAGTAAGCGTTTGCAGGATTTTAGAGGTGAGAATAATTAAGAAGTTTTATGCACATTTGGAACTTAGGAAAAAGCTGTAATTGTTGAAACTGATTGTCTGTTTACATGCAAATATTTCTAATATTTTATCATGTTGAATAAATGGAACACAGTAGTATGAGGGCTCAGATGAAGGTAAGCTTCTTATGTTCACGCAATCTGGCTTTCAGCATTGCTTATAAATCTTTCCTTCCCTCCCTCCCTCCCTCCTTCCCTACCTTTATCCTCCCTCCTTTTGTTCCTTTCTTCTTTCCTTTTCTTTAGCAGTATGGGGGAATTGAATCCTGGGGATTATACAGCTAGGCAACTGTTCTACCACTGATCTGTACTCCTAGCCCTATTTATTAATTCAAGTGTGTGTGTGTGTGTGCGCATGTGCGTGCATGCGTGTATACACGTTTGAGTGTGTATGTGGAGAAACAGAGGCTAGTGTTGGGTATTCAACCTTTCTCTATCTCATTTTTTGATACTGGGTCTCCTTCACTGAACCTAGAGTTTTGTGAGCCTAGCTGGCCAGTGAGCTCTAAGGATCCTCCTGTACCCTCCCATCCCTACCTGCATATACACAAATATGCTTTTTATTTTTTATTATTATTTATTTATTTATTATGTATACAATAGTCTGTCTGTAAGCCTGCAGGCCAGAAGAGGGCACCAGACCCCATTACAGATGGTTGTGAGTCACCATGTGGTTGCTGGGAATTGAACTCAGGACCTTTGGAAGAGCTTTTAGCCTCTGAGCCATCTCTCCAGCCCCCACAAATATGCTTTTTATATGGGTGCTCAGGTCCACATGCTTTTTTGGAAAACATATTACCCATTAGCCATCTCCCCACTACTTTACTATTGATTCTTAGTTTCCTGTTTTATTGTATCTTATTTATTATTTATTCCTTAGTTTTGTGCATTTGCTTACATCTTTCATTCATTCATTCTGAGTTGATGTTTTTATATTCTCAGAGATAGACTTCTAGCTTCATTCTTATGCATTTGAGCCCTGTGATTTTCCCAGCACCACTCACTGAGGAGACTTTTCTTAAGTACATCTTTAGCCCCTTTGTTGAAGATGGCTCATATTTTCTTGACTACTCTTGGACAAGATACTTACAGTACAATCCATACATGTACAATAACTGTATCAGTCGTAGCATCCACTCTAAATATTTCATTGGGATTTTTTACATTTCTTTTTTTAATTTAGTGTTAGTATCCTTTGAATTTATTAATATAATGTTTGTACCAATTATTGCTATATTAGCCCCTATTAAAGTGTCTGTTCTTAAATAGAATGGAGGCAGGTATATGAGAGTAAATTCCCCTTTACATTAACGTTAGTTTCCAATTATTAACCAAAGTTTAATTTTTTCTAAGGGTGTGTCTTACATTTGGTTCTATTTCATGTATGTTAAATGAAGGTTAAATACATATTTAGAGCAAGTAAGTACTTAATGTAAATTGAACTAGACCGTCATATCTTTAAATGAAAAACTGTAGCTATCTGTACTAACATTTGAATTACAGTTTAAAGTTTTCTGTTTAGAATTTAATTGAATCTAAACTGAAAATATTTTCTTTTGATAGAGGTTGATGAACTTGCAAAGACTCTGGACTGCGTCACGAGTGAAAAAATTTGTATTGATGATATGAAGCATATTTCCAAAGGCCTGGGACTTCACGTTTCAGACGAAGAATTACAGAAGCTGGAATCAGACATTTCTGTTTATAGTACGTATTTTCTTTTCAGAGTCATTTATTTATTTATTATTTAACCTTCCTCCCTCCCTCCCTCCCTCCCTCCTTCCTTCCTTCCTTCCTGACAGGGTTTCTCAAAAAAAAAAAAAAAAAAAAAAAAAAAAAACCTTGTAGCTTTGGCTGTCTTGGAACTCGCTCTGTAGACCAGGCTGGCCTCAAACTGACAGAGATCCACCTGCGTCTGCCTTTCAAATCCTGGGATTAAAGGCGTGCGCCACCTCTGCCTGCCAGAGTCTCTTATTAAAATTCCACATAAAGTAGTATATAGTTTCTCTTATAAATCCATGGAGCTGGGTGACTTAGAATTAATCGTAATAAGTGCCCCAACAGTTGGTTTTCCTTTTGGGGCAGGATGAAACTTTTTTTCTTTGATTTTTTTTTTTTTTGCGTTTTCTTTATACTGAGCATTCTAGGGAAATATAATTTTTCCTTCTCCTATCTCTTTACCATTTGAGATTTGAATAACAGGTACAACAGGTACTAGTTAGAGGCTGTGAAGTGCTATCAATCTCATGAGATAAATCCAGTTTAATCTCCCCCACAATCTTCAAAGAGTTTGGTTGGTGATTTTTAATTCCTGCCATTGTTTCCTTACTCCCCACGGAGGCTTTGTGGTGCTATTCTCTCCTTAGGGTTACAAGTATATGGCTGGTAAAAGGCCAAGGGCTGCACGCATCCTTGTCTGACATGTATATGCATTTCAAGTGGAATCTTCTTGAGATACCATGGTTGAGTTTCGTTTTCAGAACTTACTTTCTAGCGGGTGAATTATCACCATGTAAGTGTAATCGTTAGATAGGACTTGTAATGCTGGAAAACAGAGACTATAAAATCAGGGAGAGAAGCACTCCAGAGTAAACCCTACAGTTGGTTTATGGTGTCTACAAAACTCCTGTAAAATGCTCATTGGCTCTCCCACAGAAAGGTTTTTAAGAGTTGTTCTAACCATATTGCTTTTCAGTCATTCTGAGTTGTATATCTTAAAACCAGAGTTAGAAACACACAGGAATAGCTTTGGTTTTGAAAGTTAAGTAAACATGCACAACTTTTAACCCAAAGCCGCACGTTCTTTCATTTTCAGAAGAGGGTAGTACGGATTTAAAAGATTGGCTGATGAAGTTGAGAGAAACGCCACAGTTCGTCAAAAGTTCAAGTAAGTGGGAACTTTTCAAAGACAGTTGGGGAAGAATATATTCATTTTCATTGCTTGCATCTGTGAAGTTTCCACTTTTATTAAGCAGCACACATTTATGCAGCAAACATGTTTTGGATTTGGAGTCAACAGGAATCTAGCCATGAGCTTTTATTGATCTGTGTTTTCTGGAATACCCATGTATCATTAAAACACCAGTAAATAGCCGAAGTCTATCAGGATAATCCATCTTTCTGTCCAAGCTTCTGATACAAGATGGCTGCCTGTCATCTTACTTGCCTGTCAGACATTTTGCTGAAATTCTGGGGGAGTAAGCCTATTGTCCCTTCTCTCTTCCATTCTATTAGCTCTTTATTTGAAGGAGATTTTTATCACAAGAGTCACCGTTGAAACATGTAGGAATATAAGGGAAAATGCTAAAACTTACAGAATCCTCTCATGGGATTCTTCCTTTTCATCCACTACCCCAGTCATGAGACACTGGATCTAATCTAGCTTTAATGTAGTTAACTGCTAGCTCCACTTTGCAGAGATGTCTTTAGAACTTTTGAATTTTCAAAGTTTAAATGAATTGAAACAAGGTTATAAATTTATAGCTATTCTGGGTTCCTTGGATTTGCTTGGAGTAGCCCATTCCTTGAGAAGAAATGAGGTAGTTTAATGGTTAGTCTTTGTCTTCCCAACTTGAAGCAAAACTGCATTCAAGGTTCAATTTGGATAGCTACAAAAGTATTTTATCCTTTGAATCCAGGACTTGAGATGTGTTCAAAATTCTATGTGCTTTCAATAGACAAAATATTTTATCTTTGATCCTTCAGAATGGGCCCGATAAGACTTTATAGGAACATTGTTCATCAACTTCTTACAGAGCTAGTGTTTATGAAATGATGGTTACAGAACTTATGATTTTTTTGTATTTGGAAATAATTTATACATATACTATCAGAAGTAAATATTACATTTTTATTGACATATTAATTCCATCTTACTTATGTGATATTGTTGTGTATTGATACATGTGAACAATTCACTTTAAGGAAAATAAATATTTGAGAGTAGTCAAACTATGACAAGGTTCCCAGTTTTAAAGAGTTCTAAATTACATTTTACTTACTTATTTGCTATGTAAATATATATGGGCATAATGAATGTTTGAAGGTCAGAGGACAATGTATGGGAGTCAGTTCTTCCTTTCTATCATGGGGGCCTGAGGGATTGAATTGAGGCTGTCAGGCTTGGCAGCACACACTGTACTGGCCACCAGTTTTCCAATTTTTGGCAAACGAATTACTTTATGAAATCCTGAGGAGTATAAGTAGATATTCTGAGGTTGTTCTTTACATAATATTATTTTTTTCAAATTGTACTTAAATTTTTTATTATAAGTTTAATAAAATTAGCATACAAAGTAATATGCTTCATTAATGGAATTTTTAAAAATACTTAGCTCTTATTGCTCCTTTTTATTCTCCTAGTTTCCTATACCCCCATTTTGCTTGCTCCCTCCCTTCCTCCAACATCTCTCTTTCTGTGTTCATTATATATGTGTTCTATTATCACTTTCCCTCCCCATTTATTTCATATATGATAATTTCATATATCTATAATTTAGTTATCATAGTGGCTAAATGTTTTGCCTACAAAATTAAATACTTTGCTCTTTAAACTTGGCTTTACAATTAATCACTATATTTGGGGGCAGAACAGTCTTTCCAAAGCTGTTTTCTTTTCTTCATAAGTCAAGGAAAATTAAATAGCAACCCTCCCCACTTGAGGGGTGATTTAAATTGGGAGATGTTACATGCAAAGCACTTCTCACAGGTTAGCAAGGTCAGACTGCAATGAGTGATAGACATGATTGTTATTATTCAGGATATTTTAAGTGTTTTTGAAATTTCCTACACTGTGTATTTTTTCCCCCTAGAAATGCAAGGTCCCTTGAAAACTCTGGCCTCCATTAGGAGAAATGTGGTAAACTCTGATGATCTACTCTCCATTTTGAAAAACGTGGGGGTTGCATTATCCCGAGATGTGATTGAGGCAGCAGTGAAGATCGTGGGATCCAGGGGTGAGTACTTAATGTTCTTAAGTACCTTTACTCAGTAATGTGAGTCTTCCTGGACTTTCCAAGTCCACGGAGTGGGTTAGCCTGGACTATCTTCTACCTACCCCCTAATGAGATTCTAGTTACTGTTATCCACGCTCTAGTTATTTTCAGCAGTGCCTTGCAAAGCAGGACACGCAGGGCCAGTGGATGTCTAAGTACAGCGAGTCTGTCTTTCTGACTGATCAAAGCCACACCTATAAAGTATTTTCCAGTGGAACAGCTACTATAGTTGCCTGTTTGCTTTATCTTAACATTGACTTTCCCGTTGTTCTCTGACATTATTCCTTTCAGAGGATGGAACATTGAAATTAGAAAAGCTTCTGAGCCATTTGACCAAGTCACAGCTCTCATCTGCCTCTGAAAGTAAGGTTTTTATTTTTTCATTGAATGGAGATAGATAACGACACATTTTCGGTCTCTTGTTTAAAAAAAAAAAGAAAAAGAAAAGAAAAGAAAAACCTCAGAGGGTCTTTTCAGGGTTAACACCATGAACGGCCCAGTGGAAAGGCTTAATTTCTAATGCCTTTGTGCCGTGCATGTTTAATCTGTACACAACTGAAAAAGACCAGATAACAGGGGCTGTTAGTTAGCTCTTCTAGTCTGGGAGCCAGAGTCTGGACGACTGTAGTTTTCCATTAACGGCCTAGTGAAGGTAAAAGTAACATTAGTTAAAGTGAATGAGCCAGTGCCGAGGATTAAATTATTTGGTTGTAACAAAAGTGTACTTATTAGACATGTTAGCATATGATAAACCACAAGTTCTTAATGCTAATTTATAGTTCTTCACTAAGAAACAAGAGAAAAGTTTTATTGTTGATATTAAGACGATTTTTTGTTTGAATTTTTTTTGATATTTTAACTTTGATTTCTTCAGTTATTTTTGTGTATGAGTCTCTTTTCTTTTCCACAGTAACTAAACTCAATCTGGTAAAACTTTTGACGGTGCTATGCAGTGTGTCAAGGACTTTATCTTACTCTTTCAGTGTTCACAGTATTTTCTGATGGGCTCCTGTGTCTCATGCCTGCAGTGCTGGAAAGAACAGTCAGATGACTAATTTTGACTTTAAGCTGCAATTATTTCTCCTTGCACATTGCTTCTCAGGGGCTTAAGGTTTACTTATTTGGTTATTGCTCATGACTTTGGATAGACATGAATTTGAGGAACCAAAAATCATTTTTTTTTGTGGAAATGCCTTCTTTGGGGGAATTAGTAATATGCTTCATATATTTTAGTGTGTGTGTGTGTGTGTGTGTATGTGTGTATGTGTGTATGTGTGCATGTGCATGTACACCTGTGCATGTGTGTGTGTGTACACACATGTAGGCATCTGTGGAGGCCAGAAGAGGGTGTCAAATCCCTTGGAACTGAAGTTACAGGTAGTTTGAAGTTGTCTGACATAGATGTTGGAGACCAAAGTTTGGTCCTTTGCAAGAACAGAGAGCAATCTTGATCACTGAATGAGCCCCTCCCCCCAGCTCCCCATCTACTTTTTAGAAACATTATCAACAACAAGGTAAAATATTATTATATCTTCTGAAAATACTGTCTATAATATTATTAGTGGTAAATAAAAACATCTTGAAACTTAACAACAAAAAAATATTTTCTCTAAAAAATCCCAGTGTACCAGTGTGGTATGTCTTTCTGTGTATGTGTTGCTCTTACTGGTTAATGAAAAAAGCTGCTTTGGCCTATGGCAGGGTAGAGTATAGCCAGGCTGGAAGAGATATATAGAGAGAGTAGGCGGAGTCAAGGAGACACCATGTAGCTGCCGAAGGAGAAAGATGCCTACTGGTAGGCCACAGCCTTGTGGTGATATATAGATTGATAGAAGTGTTAATTTAAGATATAAGAGCTAGCTAAAAATAGCCTGAGACATCAGCCAAACTGTATTGTAATTAATATAGTTTCTGTGTGATTATTTGGGTCTGGACGGCTGGGAAGCAAACAAGCAGTCTCTATTACAGTGTACTTCTTTGTACAGATAATGGATAACTCGAGGTAGAATTTATGTCTCAGCTCCTAAGAACAGCCAGTCTAAATGTAATGTGCAGCCACTGTTACTTTTATTTTATTTTTTTACTTACTCTATTTATACTACATTTTATCTCTATTTCTACTTTAAGTGCATTAACCTTTCATTGAACGATTGTTCAAGTTATTATATATAATGAATGTTGATATGTTGAGTTTTCACATATATGCTTGGAACATTTTCTTTCCTAGTAATTTTCTTGTTGACCCATGGATCATTTGGATGTGTATTATGTGGTTTCCTGATTTTTAAATTTGTTTTAATATTTATTTTTATTTAATTTCATTATAGTCATGGAATGTATGGTGTATAGTTTCAATATGTTTATTGAAATTTCCAATTTGTTGGTATTTGTTTTATGGCCCTTAATATGTTTTTTTTCCTGTGTGTACTTGAAAACACTGTGTGTTCTTTAGCCAGAGAGCATAGCTGATAGTTTTTTTCAGATCTTCCCTGTACTGTTTGTTTATAGTCTGCCAGTTTTTGAACTAACATTCCAGTGTTCATTGTATTTTCCATGCCAGTCTTTTTTTTTTTTTAAAAAATAATTCTTTAATTGGTTCTTTGAAAATTTCATGTCATGCACCCAATCTTATCAGTCACTTCTGAGTCCCTCTATATCCTTCCCATCACTCCTGCATTATAACTCCCAAATTAATTAAAAGCAAAGCAAGACAAACAAAATAAACAAAACCCACCTCGCTCTTCCATCTTTTCAACACCTCTTCTTTGTTCATCCTAGTGGCATTAGGAGCTGCATTGTGTCATGCAGTGTACCCCTTTTGTCTTATCAGCCCCAACTGCAAATGTTCATTGCAGTAGTGACTAGTCTGGTCACTGGACCTGCATTGAGACTCCTCAGATATCCTGTTGTTTCTCCAGGTCATGGAGATCTTGTCTGTGGTTTCCGTTCAGTAGGGTCAGTCCCTTCTCACACTCCATCAAGTCACAGATGGGGCAGATGTCAAGGTGGGTCAACCCAAGGCCCAGGATGTAGCTCTGGGTGTTAGCTGAGCTGGTTGGTCGGACCACCCCCTCAGGTGTGGGGCTGAGTCAGATCTCCTAGCCCTATGTCATTGAGGTGGACGTCTCCCCCAGTGGTGAGATCAGTTCTCCCGTGGGGGGTGGGCACTAGCCCTCCTGCTTTAGTGTCCAGTGAGTGGCAGGACCAACTATCCCAGGGCCAGTGAGGGACAGGACTGGCTCAGTGAGGTCCTCTGATTTCAACACTCATGGTTCCTAAAACCTCCTGTTTGGTAACAAGCATCTGGAATGGACATCATTCGAGACTCTGATTGCTTTTGGGCCTTGCACCCAGACATGGTTCCCAGAAGCAGCCCAGGCTTGGATGTTATCATGGCCCCAGGTAGCAATGCAGGTCACTCAGATAGGCATAGTCCCTGTGGCAGTGTGTCCCTTGGACACCAACATGGCCCCAGATAGCAGCTCAGATGCTGGCATGGATATTGCTTTTGGCAGTATCAGAAGCCATGGATATCTACACAGACCTTGTCTGCAGTAGGGCCACAGATCCAGACATAGCCCTAGGCAGCATCCCTGGCCCTGATGTCACCATGGTCCCAGTGTTCCAGTCAATCTTAAATAGCACTGATTATATTCCATGCATTTTACTTTCCCTCCGCTATAAACTGAGACTGCTCCTTATGTTCCCAGCTGCCCAGACATGAATAATCACACAGAAACTGTATTACAACACTGTTTAGCAGATTACTCATGTTTAGCATGTTCCTAGCTAGCTCTTTTATCTTAAATTAACCCATTTATATTCATCTATGTATTACCACAAGGCTGTGGTCTGCTCCAGGTAGCCACGCCTTAATCAGGCTCCACTTTTTAAAGGTGATTGGTTAACAGAGCTTCCCCCATTAGTTTATATTTGTTAATAAAGACAAAAATAATGGGATACAATATATTAATGAATCTATAGGTAAATGAAGAGTTAATTAATTAACTAATTAAATAACTGCCTAATTTCTAGCCAGTGTTAGATATTGTGCTATGAGTAAGAATAAGTAAAATTTAATTGAAATATTTTAGTATATTTATTCATTTTATTTTATGTATGAATGTTTTGCCTGCATGTATGTAAGGACACCATCAATGTGCTTGGTGCCCTTGAACATCTAAATAGGGCACCGAATACCCTGGAAACTGAAGTTATGGACGGCTATAAACCACTGTGTGGGTTCTGGGAAGAGCAAAAAAATGCTTGTAACCACCAAGCCATCTATCCAACTCCAAAACTGAAATTTCAAACTAATAATACTATCTGTAACAATATTCTTCATATATATATATATATATATATATATATATATATATACTTTAAATACATTTATATATGTATGTATATGTATGTATGTATATATGCTTTTAGCAAAACATAGAAACAGCACATCTATTTAAAACACTCATTTTATTTCTTAATACTCATTTAATAGTTCGTTTTACATGTAAATTTGTTACTAGATGCTTATTTATGAGACCTTTCATTTTTGTTGACAGTTCTATGTCAGATAAAACAGCAACACTATGGTTTTGAAGTAGCAGGCCATCTGTGATATTTTAGATCTTGGTGAAATAGAACTAACAAAAATGACAGATGTTAATGAAAATAACTGGAGTAATTGTTCATTTAATAAATAAAGACTATAACTTTGGGACTTTAAGGAAAGGCTTAGCTGTTCTATATTGTCACAATGAATTAGACAACCATATAGCCAAGATATTATGTTGAATTAAATTTTTCCTAATGTTTTCACGGTTCTGGGGGTTGAACTCAGGACCTTGCTCATGCTAAGCAAGAACTCTACTGCTGAACTATATCTTTAGATATTTATCTAACTTTATGATGATTCATGTCATAAAGTGTAACATAGACCCAGGAACAGTTTTCTTCTGGTCCAACAGTATGTAGGACTTACACAGACAACCTACTTTTACGTGATTTCATATGTTCCTTAATTCTATCATGTCACATTTCCTTAGGAGAAAAGGCTGACGTCACTGCTGCATACGAGGCTTTGAGAAACACAGACACAGCACTCACCGATGAGGAGGAGGAGATTCTGTTTGAACCCCTGCCAGCTCCTGGTAAGGGTTTAAAGCACTCATAGTAGTTAACACACTTGAGTTTATTTGCTGAGGTTTCCCTGTGGGAGTGTCTGATACCAATGTAAGTCATCTATTTCAAAAGCAATCATTACAGAATTACAAGTCTTGCAGCTTACTGTTTGATAGGCTGCGATGTGTGAACATAGATAGGTAACTGCTTCATTCCATTCTGCTGCCAGGTGGGAATTACTGCTTAAAGCACAGTTTTTCTTCTTTTTTTTAAAATTGTTTTTATTGAGCTATGTATTTTTCTCCACTCCCCTTTTTTACTCTCCCCTCCCCTTTAACCCTCTCTCATGATCCCCATGTTCCCAATTTACTCAGGAGATCTTGTCTTTTTCTACTTCTCATATAGATTAGATCCATGTATGTCTGTCTTAGGGTTCTCCTTATTGTCTAGGTTCTCTAGGGTTGTGAACTGTAGGCTGGTTTTCTTTGCTTTATGTCTGAAAGTCACTTATGAATGAGTACATATTATATTTGTCTTTCTGGGTCTGGGTTACTTCACTCAGTATGATGTTTTCTAGATTCATCTATTTGCCTGAAAATTTTGAGATGTCATTATTTTTTCTGCTGTATAGTATTCCATTAAAGCACAGCTTTTCAAAGGCTATCCTGCTCTTCAAAATCCCTCCAATGGTTATCAGCTTTTTTTAACTTCATGTCTTTAATCCATTTTGAACTAATTTGTGTATAGGGTTAGAGATGAAGAACAGTCTTCTAGATGTGGATATCCAGTTTCTCTTGCATCACTTGCCACTTGATAAAGATGGTACAACTTTTTTAATGTATGTTTTGGGCACCATTGTTAAGAATCAAATGGATCTAGCTTCTTGGGCTTATTTTTATTCTGTTGGTCATGTGTCTGGATTTTTGGCAGTGCCATGCTGCTTTGGTTAATATAGTTTATGTTTAATTCAGGACTTAAGATACCTCCAGGACTGTTCTTTGTGCTCAGGGTTGTTTTTGGCTATCCAAAGTCTCTTGGATACATACAAATTTTAAGGTTGTTTTGTCCATTTTTGTCTTACTTTTATCATGATAACATTAAATCTGTAGATTGCTATTGTCTATATGGACATTTCTACAATGTTATTTCTATTACTCCGTCAGTATGGAGGGGTCTTCCCCTCTTTTAGTGTCTTCCATGGTTTCTCTCTTCAGTGCCTATGCACTCACAGTGATGGTCTCTACTATGTTTGGTTAAGTTTTTGCCTAGGTATTATTTTTATTGAGTCTTAATTCAAGATATTGAACAGCCCTGATAGAGTCTTTCAGGGGCTCTCAGATTCCCCTCTAAAACATCACAAGTCACCCTGCCGTCATCTGCATCCATCTCAGCACCATCCTTCATGTTTCCACAACAGCTCAATCAGCTTTGAACACACGGTAGCTTTTTACCTTAAAGTTCCAAGTCCTTCCACATCCTCCCCTAATCAACATTGCCAGGGCTGTCACAGTATTCACTCCCAGATAACAATTTCTTTCTTATTTTGGATTTCTAATGCTATGACAAAACACAAACACAAGAGAAATGTATAACAGGGAAGAAAAGTTGGTTTCTGCTTACAACTCCCTGGTCACGTTCCATGACTGAGGGAAGAAAGGGCAGGAACTCAAGCCAGAAACCTGGGGAATAGGAACTGAAGCAGAAACCATGGCTACTTACTGGTTTACTCTGTATGACTTGATTGGCCTGATTTTTATACAACTCTAGGCAACCTGCCCAAGGTTGGCACCACCTACAGAGGGATTGGCTAGGCTTCTCTACATTCATGGGATTAGCTACGCTACCCTACATCCATAGGATCAGCTAGGCTCCCCCACATCCATCATTAATCAAGAAAATACTCAACAGACTTGCCTATAGGCCAGTCTTATAAAGACTTTTCTCAGTTGAGAGTCCCTCTTCCCAAATGACTCTAGCATGTGTTAAGTTGACATAGAACTGGCAAACACACTATGTAATTGAGGTTTTCTTTCTACACAGGTAATTATCAAGAATATATGGAGGCTGGGGGGTAATATCAGTCTATGCTGTCATGACTTATAACTTTGCAAGTGAAATGCATATCCCCATAACTTACTTTTATAGACCTTCAAATGTGAAAACAAAAAGAGTGCTGATTTTTCTCTTTGCATATATTCAACATATACCTTTGTTTTCTGTGCAAAGCTATTCCTCAAGGCTCTATAATAAG
Organism: Arvicola amphibius; assembly: GCF_903992535.2. Taxonomy (NCBI): domain Eukaryota; kingdom Metazoa; phylum Chordata; class Mammalia; order Rodentia; family Cricetidae; genus Arvicola; species Arvicola amphibius. Next base: position 16,734,126 of record NC_052050.1, on the reverse strand, counting down.
TCACAAAGTCATGTCTTACATCAAAGACTAGATTAAAAGTTCAGCATATTAGACTGCACATTTCAATGTGATATTATCATCATCATTCTATCCAAACTTTAGGGGAAAGATGTCTAGTATTGCTTTTCTTCTTTACATTGGAACAATAGGAGTAAACTCTGCTTCACTCACTTTCAAAAGCATTAAAATCAATATCGTTTATGGAGGATATGCCATGTGCCAGGGATGGGTTTGGCACTCCATTGCTTTCCAGTGCTCTGAGGCAGGTGCTGTTAGGTTGTCTGTTAGAGAAATGAAGACACAGAACTAGAAGAGAGGGGGAAATCTAGAGAAAATAACACAGATGACCCAACACACTGTTTTATGAGTACTAGTGCTATGTATATGAATTTACTTTACAGATGATGGAGAAGCAGATATGAAAACATTGATCTCTAGCTTCATATATTTTACTCCAAATTAAGAAAAAGTCTTCATTAATTATAATAAAACTTATTTGCCAAATAAAACTCCATTGTGCATATCAATCACATTTCTCTCTATGTTAATGGGCCCCTGCTGGTTTTTTGTTTTGTTTTGTTTTTTCAAGACAGGGTTTCTCTGTAGCTTTGGAGCCTGTCCTGGAACTAGCTCTTGTAGACCAGGCTGGTCTCGAACTCACAGAGATCCGCCTGCCTTTGCCTTCCAAGTGCTGGGATTAAAGGCATGCACCACTGCCGCCTGGTTTCCTTACTGGGTTTGTAACTTGGCTATTGTGAGTGCCTACAGTAAGCTTGGTACTCAATTATAGCTGACTTTAATTCTTTTGGATATGTGCCTAGAAATACAAAACAGGACCATATGAAAGGTTTTGTATTTCCCCCAAAGAAATGCCATACTGAGGCTTGTAGTGCTTAGAATAATTTATGTCCCCACCAGGAGTATTAAAAGTATTCCTTCCCTCAGTTCCTTTTTAATATTTATTTTTAATAATTCTTTATTAAATTGATTATTTTTACTATTTATTGAAGTGATTGAAAACTATGATGTAGGGGCTTGGAGAGATGGCTCAAGTCATTCATGCAAGCAAAACGATGCATAAAATTGAAAAAAAAGAAAAAACTCATAAGGAAACCTCAATGGCAAGCAAAGGCTAAAATTTTTCTTTAAAAAAATCTCTTTTTGCACCTTTCCAATGTGACTTTCCTTCAGAAAGCCATTTCTAAAAGTATCTTGTTTCAGTTCTTTCATAATGAATCCTATAGCTTTAAATAATATATCGCTATATGTTGATGTATTTGTAGTTGTGACTGCCAAGCTTCTTGCTGTCTGACTCTCTTATATTCTTAAAATTATTAAGGATATTAAACAGATTTTGTTCATATAGGCTTTATCTATTAATATATATCAAATTAAATTAGACTTAGGGAAATTTAAGACATATGATAATTTGTTTAAAAATAACAATACCCAAGTAATTACCTATGTACATAGATTGAATGCTTTTATTAAAATCCTTTTCTTAAAATTTAGTGGAAAGGACAGTGTCCTACACTTTTGTCACTCTCCAATTGGGTTGCCATATCTTCTTGAACTGACACGGTAACAGTGTGGTTCAAATGTATGACAAAAATGTGGCCCGACTGGGGGTGGCAATGTAATTTAATCCAGTCACTATAGAAAGCAGTATGGACGTTCAAGGAAAAGTCAGGAATAAGAGTTCCCTGTGATCCAGCCATACCATTACTGGGTTCATAGGCAAAAGGAGGCTGCATGATAAGTTGAAGGTTAATGTTAATGCATTCTTATAAAATAGCCACAGAAAACTCAATGTGTGGAATATTTTAATAGTAACTAACTTAAGATTTGTTCTCAAATTAAACTGTTACTTTCAACCCAAATTTATATAGACCATATGCATTAGTGTCTGTTTCTGTAGAGTACTCAGTTTTTGCTGTCCATAGTCATCTCCCAGGATCCACGTAAGATCAAATATGAAGAGCTGTTTCTGCTTTGACTCTTTATCCTGTTGAACAAGTCTCACTTTTTATGCTCTACAACAGTAAAGTGTTGTATTTTCTTGCACTGACATCATTTTAAGATTACATTTTTATCATTTACTTTTCTATGCCTTCAAAGAAAAAATTGACATTGCTGATTTGTCCAATTTCCTGCACAATCTGGGCATTCAGCTTTCAGATGACGAACATGATGACCTAGTCAGCCATCTCCCTGTCAGTGGTGAGCATTTCAACCATTTTGATGCCTTTCAAGTATGACTTTCAGAATTAGTTATAAAGAATATCAATATCATATAGCTGTATTCAATATTTGTTTCATTTATTATTTAGTTTCTTTGAACGTATACTGACATATATGGTACTAAAGGAGGGAATGTGTTTGCATGTGTTTACTTATAATTTGGACATCTAAATAAGTAATAAGATTATTAAGCAGAAAACACTTGAACTCTAGATATTACACACTAACTCAGAAACATCATTGAGTCATTAGGAAGCCTAACACAAGCAGAGAAAAGAAGACAGGGAGGGCATAGAGATAGGCAGAGAAAACAAGAAGACAAGGTCCACAGAAGCTTTGTTTGTGAGTTACTGAGAACAGTTATTGTAGTAGGAGTGGCGGGCTGCGTCCTGCCACCTGGCTCGTGGCCACCTGCTAGCTTTACCCAAAATAATTACACGGAAACTGTATTCTTTTAAACACTGCTTGGCCCATTAGTTTCAGCCTCTTTTTGGCTAACTCTCATATCTTGACTAACCCATATTTAGTAATCTGTGTAGCACCATGAGGTGGTCGCTTACCAGGAGAGATCTTAACCTGCGTCCTCCTCAGAGAGGAAAGGCATGGCGACTGCCTGAGATATCTGCCTGATTCTGCTTTCTTTCTCCCACAATTCTGTTCTGTCTACTCCGCCTACCTAATTTTCTGTCCTATTAAAGGGCCAAGGCAGTTTCTTTATTAACCAATGAAAGTAACACATAGACAGATGACCCTTCTCCATCAAGTTATAGAATTTATGACACTTAAAATATTTGGGTTAAATAATCACAGTAGTAAAGGAAATATTCCTAGTACATGCTGTGTAGCAATCTAATTATTTTATAATTATTTCAAGAGTAAAAAAGTAACAGTCTATAATAAATATTAGTTATCTGTACTCCTTTATATTGAACTAGCAATGTCAAAGTACAAGTATAAAAGAAGTATTTTTAATTTTTTCATTAATTACATAGATATGCTAGGAGTTATAGTAGGTTTAAGGAATACAAAGAAGAAATAAATTTATTCCTGATAGCAAATAATGTATAATTTACTTGGAAGCATGTTGAAAATATGAAGAAAATTACATAGTAAAATTTAAAAAGTGCCCCAATATTCTTTTGGAATGATGGGAAGGAAAGGGAAGTAGAAGGAAATAATGATCACTTCCAGGTAACTGTAAGTGATTGAATCAGATGAAGATTTTTTTTTGCTTGTCTATTTTAGAAAGTTAGGGCTAGAGGAAGGCAAAGCTGTATCTTAGAGAGTCTGTACTTCATCCTACAGATCATAGTGTAGGAACAGCTGCCAAAGATTTTTCTTGGTTGTAAATGGCATCATGTCTTGACCACTGTATCTCAAAAGTTACTGGACCAAGGACTATAGAATGTGATTTAGTAGCTATCTTAAATTCTAAGTACATTTTCACATGCTTGTCAGAGTCAGAATCCATGAAAATATCTACACTATATTCACTGAAGTGTCTGTAATTAACAAATGGATAAATACAGGATTCTATATTCAACCTTTGAAAAGGAATACATTCTGTCATTTGTAATAACACAGTAGACCTGAAGGGGAACATGCAAAGTGATAAAAAAAAAAGGCACAGAAAAAACAGTATTACCAGAGTTCACTTATATGTGAAATTCTCATGTGTGTATATGTGTATGTATGTGTTTCTTCTGCATTTTCTTTCTTTGTTTTTTTCTATGTTTGTGCATTCGTTTTGTTTTATTTGGGATTGTTTGTTTGTTGATTGGCCTGTTTGTTTTCTAAAGCAATAAAGAAAGAAGGCAGGAGTTGGATGGGTGGGTAGGTGTGGAAGATCTGAGAGAAGATGAAGGAAGGAAACCATGATCAGAATATACTGTATGAAAAAAGTTACTTTCAACAAAAGGGGGTTATTTAAGCTAAAAATAAGTTAAACTTGTGGCTAGAAATAGACAATTATTAACAGACATTTCTGTTCCACCCAATCCTGCAGCTGTTCAGTCCCAAAGAATCACACAGAGGCTTATATTAATTATAAGCTGTTTGGCCTATTAGCTCAGGCTTATTATTACCTAGCTCTTACAACTTAAATTAACCCATAATTCTTGTCTATATTTAGCCACATGGCTCGGTACCTTTTCTCAGTAAGGCATTCCCATCTTGCTTCCTCTATGTCTGGCTGGTAACTGACTCTCTGCTTTTCCTCTTCCTGGAGTTCTTCTAGTCTGGTTGTCCCTCATATACTTCCTGCCTGGCTACTGGCTAATCAGTAAACTAATACAAGTAACAAATCTGTACAGTGTACAAGAGCATTATCCCACAGTGGACAAATAATAGTTATCAATATGCTCAACATATACTGGTCCAGTAAACTCTAAAAATAAACTTTAATTTGACAAAAAAATTAATTCAGGAGATCTGCCATACTTCATGGCAACCACAATGAATGACAGTGAATTATATACTTAAAGGTTGCTAAGAAAGGGGCCAGTGAGATGGCTTAGTAGGTAATGGAAAATCAAATTTTGCAGATTTTCTTTTTACACTACCTTTTAGAAGTTACAGTGCTTTTGGTCTGAATCCAGTATCATTACTGCCTTAGTTAAGTCCTTGTATGTTTTCTTACAGATGATGGGAAGATAAGTCAGCATCAGCTGATGGACACCATCAAGACTCTTAAAAGTGAGTAATAGGCGTGAAATCAAAATCTTAAGCTGTTGTCATACTGTTTAACAATTCAATGTTATCTGTGATTACAAACATGCATATTAAGATTATACAAACTTGGAGAATACATAGAAAAAAGAAAAAAGAAAACCACTCAGACTTAAAAATCAAAGTAAAAAATAACAATGTTTATCCTTCAGTATATATTCTCTTATATGTTGTGCACCAAAAATTTGACTTTGTTGTTCTTTCTTTTGTTCATACTATTTTCGGTCATAAAATGATAACTATTTTATTGATGGATAAATGATTTATATCCATTGATACTGAGTTTCTTCTACAGCAGAGAATCTGCAACTGTAGCATTGAACATCATCTAAGATCCCTTTTAAACCTATTTCCAAATCATATATTTACTCTGGCTTTCATTTTTTTAGACCTGCATAGTAATGCTAATTTTATAAAACCTCAATAATCAAATTATTTCAGTAGCTGAATATCTAATTGGAACTCTGGAAAAATTGATTGCCTTAAAGGGGATAAATACCATTTCTAGTTTAGTTTATAACCTGTAGCCAAAATAATTGAATTATTTTCTTCATGATGTAATTTATTGGTAGACAATTACTAATTTCACATTTTAAAACTTTGGATTAGTCTTATCAGGTATAACTATGATCTTGAAGAGGATTAATGATATCTGGTCCTCTGTATGACTTTAATATTTATGTTGTATCAACTTTGAAAAGCATTTCATTGGACAGCCTTGCTTTGTACTTTGAAAACAGGAAACAAATGTTTAGAAATAGAATGTGTGTGCCCAAACATTATATGTGGGCATGTATGCACACCATTATGGGTTATGTAAAAAATATTTGTCTTGTCTTTCTTAAGGAGGAAAGGTTAATACCACAAAATCAGACAATGTCCTGGCAAAGATGGAAGAAAAACTCACAAGCAAAGAAGTTCAACATCTGTCAGTTGACAGTAAGCATGTCTGCTGTTATGGGTATTATCTAAGGGAGTTAAGTTTATGTATACAAAGTTGTTAAATTACATTTATTTCTCTGTATTCGAGCTTCGTGACATATTCAGAAAGACAACTTGATCCAGCAGTTTCTAGAGATGGGGAGTAGACTGAAGGCTCATGGGTAGGATCTGGTTTTTACTCTACCATGGCAGTGTCCTGATTCTAATCAAAACTTAGTTTTATATATTTAAAATACATTAGTGGATTTGCAATGTAAGGTATTCTGTTTTCAAAATGATTTTTATTACAGCTGATGGAAAGGTAGCTCTAAGTACACTTCTGGATGAAGTTGATCTTCTTAAAAAAGAGGGTGAGTGCAAAATTATGACAAAAATAAGAAATCTTAATCTGTGTACACAAAATTACTGCATGTGACACATGGTTCTTTGGTCCTTTGCACTTTGGAAAATAGTGCTCATTGCAGTTTTTGACTAGGAACTGAGAATTTGCTAACAATGTAGACCACGTTGTGGATAGACTTTACAACAAAATAACCCTTATTCATTTAGCTAAAGTTTCAGTCTTGCTTTGTGTATTTTCAGTTTGATAACTTATTTAGACAGTCTTTACTGAGTCTTGAAGTTCTAGGTGCCTCTCTAGGTGTAAGAGATGCAGTATGTAATTAGACAATTTCCTTGTGTTCATGGAACTCACATTTTCTTGGTAAGCGGGGCAGAAATTAACAGAAAAATAAAAGTTTTCAAAAGCAGCAGTGCTATTGAAGAAAAAGGTGTCATGATCGACAGCAGCAGAGTGCTGGCTTTACTGTGACTTAGATTTGGCACTGCGGAAGGCCTAGGGTGATACCTAAGTTGAAGCTTGCAGCCAGCTTCCTCTTAGGACTTTGGTCAAGAAGATGTTTCATCAACATCAACCGAATGGAATAAAGTTTGCTTCTGATTCGGTATCAAATCTTGTTTTACTTGGAAAGATTTTGAACCTACTAAGGATAATATATGGACATTGTTTTTAGATCATGGACTTGTAACACCTTTTTCAAAGTTTGTTCACTTTCCTAGAGGGGAAGGCCGATTTTAGTGAACTTGACACTGTTTTGGAGAAAATGGGACTGGATTTCTCTGACGAACCATCTGAAGGACTGGTACCGAGTTGGCATGGTAATTATGAGCATGCTAGACACCACTCCTCAGAGTGTGGGATAGTGGGTTTCTGACCTCACATTCCTGAAATTTGGGACACCAAAGACAGCTGAACATATCTTAAAATAATCCTGCCTGAATGAATTCTCTCTAGCTGAAATAAGCCTCACTTTTATGGTATTTAGGGTAGTTTATATTTATTGATTCAAAGTCAAAGTTACAAACCATGCATTTTATGCTGTATTTGGATAAGAAAATTTAAAAATGTTTACAAGGGGTGTCTGCCCTCTATGGTGCATTAAAGTAGAGGGGGAAAAGAAACATATAGGAAAAAATACAAGTGAAAATAATTTGGGTATTAGAAATATGAGATTAATAAAGACCCTCACTGCAGATTTAATATGGTTATGATCAGTTTAAACACTACTAGTGTGGGGCTGAGGAGATGGCTCCATTGGTGAAGCGCTTATTACTCAAGCATGAGGCTATGAGGTGTGCATCTGTAATTTCCTTGCTGGGGATGTAGAGACAGGAGAATTCATGGGGCTTAGTGGCCAGCCAGCTAGCCAATTTAGTTCTCGGTTCAGTGAGAGATCCTGTCTCAATAAATAAGATAGGGAAGAATTGAAGACACCTGACATCAACATGCACACCATATGTGCACATGTACTTGTACACACACATGCATAAGCATGCACACATAATACTGGTGGAGGATGGTGCTGCTTTTAAATCCTGTTCCAGATTGATTTGGTGGACTGGAACAAGGGCCAGTTTGGGAATCTGAATGTGTCCGATCTCATATGCTCTGATCACAATTAAGAGTTTCACAGGGGTTGCAGATTTAGCTCAGTGGTAGAACATTTGCCTAGCAAGCATGAGGCCCTGGGTTCTGTCCTCAGATGTGGAGGCGGGGATAATTTTACAGTTTGTAAAGCTCATTTTGGTTTTTGTGATGTGAACCTTGTCCTGTGTTTGATGGGAAAGTTCAATTTAGTAAGCTAGGGAGTCGTATTCTACTGTTCCTAGAGAGGTTGAGATACTAATGCTTTAAAAACTCTATTTGTAGACCCCACACTCAGAGGCTAAAGCTGTAGGATTTATGGCATAGGCCAAAGCATTAAACTTTTTTGAAACTTAATTTTTTCAAATGTTAAAATCCCTCACTGCACTCATAAGCTTTACAATTTAGTGGCATGCACACACCTGTCAAATAGAAGGGTTGTCACCAGACACCAAGATGTTTTTTCTTCAAAAATAACTTTTCATTCTTTATAAATTTTTAAAAACGTGACTCTCTAGAAATTTGTTAAATTTAATTTTCTTTCCTTCCTTGAGTAAAAAAAAAAAAATCAGATTAGAGACCTCAAGAGAAAAAAATCAGAATGATGAGTCTAGAAATTTTTTATATGAAATTATTTTTTTGTTATTTTTAAATTACACGTGTATCTATGTGTGAATGTGTGCATTGAGTACAGGTGCCTGCAGAGGGCATTGGATGCCCTGGGGCTGGAGTTACAGGTGATAGTGAACTGCCTGATGGGGGTGCTGGGAACTGAACTCCAGTCCTCTGCAAGAGTAGCAAACACTTTTCCCAATCTTGTTACTCCTTTAAGTCGTTGTTCTAATGCCCTAATGTAGTTTAACATTATAATACTTCAGATGACAAGAGTATGTGTGCTATTCTAAGAGAGCTCATTTCTCCTGTTTTTGTGGAATGGGACGGAAATATAGACATGTGACTAGAATGAAAATCATGTGGTTGCCTGTGCTGTTTCACAGTGAAGACTTCTGCATTGTTTGTGAATCTCACAGTGATCTCTGTGCTTTGTACTTTGTCTTGCAGTTCAGCTTAGCAAACCATTGAGTGGAGTTCCTCATATTTCAGGTAAGATGATACAAAGTGGACGAGATACCAGTGCTTTGAAAATATATTTTTGCCGAGCATGCTGGTGCGTGCCTATAATCCCGGAACTCAGGAGCTTGAGGCTAATGAGGCTAGGAGATTGCAAGCTTGAAGTTTTCTGAGGCTTAGCTTTTAATAAAAGTTATTTTTTTGGTTTGCGCGTGTATGCATGTATGTGTTTATATGTGTACAGTGTGTGGGTACATGTGTCAGAGAGCACTTGTGAAGGTTAGAGGGAAACTTTTGGGATCTGGAGCTCAAACTCAGGTCATCAGGCTATGTAACAAGCTTTACCCACAGAGTCTTCTCACTGGCCCAAGATTAGCTTGTGTTAAAAGTGGCCTACCTGCCTGGAAAGCTCAGAATAGACTTGGTGAAGGCCCCTTCTTGTTAATCACATTTCCTCAGCCACTGAATGTGCCGCTTATGGCCCACTTAGACGATGAAGAGGAACTTCTGGAGAGGATGTTTCTAATGACACTTGGCAATTTCATAAGGAGTTGGTGCAACCACCCAGATTTATACAGCCTGAATTCACCGAGTACGAGGATGCTATGGGCTGGAAGGCAATCACTGAGATGGAAAAGCATCAGCGGGGCCACATGGACCACAACAGTTAGGAGTCTCAGTAACTGTGGGAGCCGGAGCCGGAGCCGGAGCCGGAGCCGGAGCCGGAGCCGGAGCCGGACCCAGAGGCAGCTTGACAAGAGCACCATGTCATTCTGGAGGCAAGATTTGATGAACTTCCAAAAACACTGGTGAATGGGAGAACTGGGCCACCAAAGGTTCAAAATGAAGCAGCTGGAGCTCACACAAGAGGAGCGCAGGCACTGTGAGGAAGGAATGTAGTGGTGAGGAGTGACAGGCTGTCCCGCAGGAAGGTGATAAGGGAACTTTGCCCATTGTGAGAGGATGCACTGCAGCTCCTCCAGCACCGGCCACTCAGATGCCATCTTGTTAGAATAGAAGGGATTGGAGTACTTGATGGAAAAGGTGCTGCATTCCACGGTGCAGCCCTGGAACTCTGTTAGCTCCAAACAATGCTGCCATTGCCAATAAAGTTGCAGTGTCTACTTTCCTACAACTAGAGGCATCCTAGTCGGACTAGCCGTAATTCTACCCGGGAAAGGTGTCAGGATTCCTCCCAGTGGATGCTTCTTCCCTGTCATAGGTTTCCATTGCTGTGATAAAATGCCATGATTAAAAGCAACTCGGGGAGGAAACAGTCCCATATTACAGCCATATTCATCAAAAGAAGTGAGGCCGGTGCTCAGGTAGGGAGCTGGGAGGCAGAAACTGAAGCAGAGGCCACGGAGGAGTGCTGCTTCCTGGCTTGCCCTCCATACCTTGCTCAACTTGCTTTCTTACACAACCCAAGACCAACTGCCCAGGGGTGGCACCATCCACAGTGAATTGGGCCCTCCCACATCAATCATTAATCAAGAAAAATGTTCCAAAGGCTTGATAACAGGCCAATCTGTGGGGATATTTTCACAACTGAGAGTCCCTCTTCTCCAAAGACTCTGGCTTGTGTTGACAAAAATTTGACCAACAAAACAAAACAAAACAAAACAAAACCTGCCCTGGACAATACCTTGATCTTGAACATTCACCCACAACTGATGTCTTATTTGAAAATAACTTTCTGTTGTTTATAATTTAAAAGATGTGTGGCTTGCTAGATATTCTGTAAGTTTCATTTTCTTCCTTGAGTAAAAAAAAAAAAAAAAAGCAGATTTGATAGCTCAGGGAAAACATCAAAATGGTGGGTTTGGAGAAGAATATCCTTAAACTCTTATATCATTGATCTAGTGCCATAATGTGGCTTAGCATTGCAGTGTGTTAATAAAAACAGGATATGTGTACTATTGTTTTATGAGAGCTCATTTCTCATTTACTTATGGTACATGGAAGAATCATAGAAATATGACTCTGGTGAAAATCATGTCAGTGTCTTATATTCTGCTTCATAATTAAATTCCTCATTGTGAATCTCAGTGGTTTACTAAGTTAACTTTTGTGTCAACTGTAAAACAAATCACGAAGTCCATAATGAGCTTCACAATGAGTATTTCTCTGTTTCCTTAAAGTTCTTCGAACGTCCTTAAAACGGCTATTTTAAATTTATTATAGTTTATACTGATACATCGTGTGTGTGTGTGTGTGTGTGTGTCTGTGTGTGTGTGTGTGTGTGTGTAAGCCAGATATTGACATCAAGTGTATTCTTCAATCATTCTCTAGTTCTTTACCTCATTCTTTGAGCCCGGTCTCTTACTGTTGGTTAGGCTGGCCAACAAGCCCAAGGGATACTCCTGTCTCTACCTTACCTAGGTTACAGGATATTTCTACCCTGCTGTGTTACAAACATGCAGAGAAGCGTCTAGATTTTACATGGGTGCTGACGATCCAAACATAGGTACCATCCTTGTGCAGCTAGCTCCTTACCTGCTAGCCCATTTCCTAGCTCCTAGCCTCAGATCTTGGTGCCTCATCTTGTCTGTTAAACTTGACCATGGTTCCCTGCAGTTCTTGGTGATTTGGGACCTATATCATCATCTGCACACTGAGGAGTAAGCGTCTACTCCTGTCCTCATATCTTGACTTCCTCCTCCTAGAAACACTGGCAAGCTACTTGTCTTTTGTGCCTGTGATTGCGGCCTATTTCACTGCCAGCCCACACTTGGTGTATTGCCACTGTTTCGACACTAGAGACCGCTGTAAGCCCAAGTTATCCCAAATCTGCAGTTGTTTTTAAGGTTGGACTGGAAGACATTACATAGCCATCGACTTGTGTTCAGATAATTCCCCAGGCTTGGCTTCATCATAAGGATCCAATTTTAGTCACCAAATCAGCAAATCATACCTCCCTCCCCTCCCTAAAGCAGAGAATGATTCTGTTTGTGCTGTACTGCCTCAGAATTTGGAAAGTAGAATCTGGGCAATCTCACGGCTACAAATGCTACAGCACTAGCCACAGCTGTTAGTCACAGCCTGCTAAAATCAGAGTAGTACAGAGGTGGGTACAAGGTCTATTCTGCTAAGACATGACTGTTGCTATGATTGTATATGTGGCTTGAAAGATCTACAGGCAGCCAGGGATGATGATATGCAGAATCCAAGTCTATCTAATTGCTGTTACTGGTCTTTGCCTGCTAGACAGGCAAGTTTGGAGGCTTTATCCACAGGTAGGGGAGAGGAGCTGGTGAGGTCTGCTTAGCTTTTGGGTTCAGTTACCCAGCACTGAATTCCAAGGTAAAGTCTTGGGTTAACCCAGCAATTGGTTAAGCTGTGCTGGCAAAGGTTTGAGAAGGGGCATGGTAGAGGTATTCCCTTGGCTGCCCACTGACATAAACCCAGGGCTCGGTCCATGGCCGTGAGCCCAGGTGACTACAAGGCTTTTTCCAGTGCTCTGTTCCAGCTCTGAAGATTGCATTTAGTTTCATATCGTTTCCCAAGTGGAAGGCATCTCTCTCCATGCTGTGCTTCTTGGAGTTAGGGAAGGAGTGGTATATCACCTCCCTCCTTCCTGTCTTCTCTCACTTTTCCTTAGTTCCTGTGAGGGAGGTTTCATGTGTGATTAACCATTCTGACGGAGATTCTGTAAGATGGCGGGAGAGTGTTATTCTGCAGCCATCTTGCTTTGCCGTCTGTTAAAGAATTCTTAAACATCTTTCTGGGCTCTATTCCTACCCTTTCAAATGAGAGAAAAATTAATTCCAATGACATTCAAAATATTCTAGAAAACATACCAACTCACTTCACAGATAAGGAATAGAAAATGTCGAGTTGCTGGATTTCCTTTCAGAGGAGATTTGCAGCGAGGCTTCTGTGAGATAAAAATATTTGGATATTGGTACTAGTAAATCATCCCCTCCCTGTTTGTAAACATCAAGATTAAACAGTACCTAACAGTGTCATGGAAATGCTTACAGACCTAGAGTCCAAGTATGGAAAAGAGGGAATTTAGGCTGAGGAGATAGAGGGAGAAATCAGGAAGTAGTTGTGAAGAGAAAAAAAATACTTGATGGGTGTATATAAACAGCATATTAAAACTTAACAAAAGACAAAGTAAAGTGCAGATAGATTCAATATGGTATGCTAAAAACAAAACTCATTTCTCAACCTTCAACTTACTCTGGCTATGCATAAAGGTCCCAAAAGGTTCAATGGCTGAATTTAACTCTGCTCATTAAAGTAACCCAGTTTCTCTTTATTTAAAAGAATGGTGTTTGTCTTGTTGGCTAATTTTATTACAGGGAGCTATCAGTGTTTTCTGTATGTATGTGTCCACGTGTGTGTTTGCACATTTGTGTGAGCATAGGTGCTTGTGTGTGTGTGGAGATCAAAGGTCAGCCTCAGGTATTGTTCCTTAAGCGTCATTAGCAGAGTCATTAGCGATTGTCATAGCCATGTCAGTGACTGTGGTTAACGCAGCAATGGCTGTGGCTTTTATTAAATAGAAAATCAGTCCTCTACTGACTCAGAATAGTTACCAACATGTGTACCACACCTGATGTGTGCTCGGCGGAGTTCTAGGTCTTCACATGTGAGTAACCTCACCCTCACAGGAGGTCTGTGAGGCAGATAAGATCGTCATATTTCATACAACGGAACACTGGAAATCAAGTTAGATTACTGAAAAAAAATCTATTAAGTAGATAATAGTAGAGAAAAATACTCATACCAATGTGTTCTTATTACAGCCCATAGTCATTTTTCTCTTCACCTTGGCAGAACTTCCTATTCTTATCATAGAAATAATGAACTGGAGGTAATTTGTGATGTGTTTGCTTTTCCACAGTGAGAGTGGATGGGAATAAGCTAACAGTATTGAATATTGTCTTCTTGCCAAAAAGTTATAGTTCATATGCATGAACGAGAGACATTTCAGCATTAGTGAGACCTTCCATGTCGATTTTTCTTTTTACTAAGCAGAGACAGTAGACATCAGGGACTTGGACAGCATGCTCAGGAAGATGGATATTAATCTCACAAAAGGAGAAGTTGAAGAGCTGAAAAGAAACCTCCCAGTTGATGGTAACTAATTTTCGATATAGAAAAATAACATTCAGGGGTTCTTGAGGTTTATAGACTATTATTTCTGAAAACAAGTTAATTTTGTACTGATAAAAAATAATGCATAGTCTCAGAAAACCCAGCTACAGACTGAGAGCAAAGGCTGTCTTCATTTTCTAAGTCCAGATCTAGGGTAAAGCATTTGCCTAGCCTATCACTGCAAGGTCTCCTTCCACAGCAGCGAATGTCTGGGAAGCAGAATAAGGCGGCGGGAAGAGAAATGAATAGGAAGTTCAAGTATATCCTTTCCACACTTCCCCTGTGCTTCTGTGTTCTGACTCTGACCTCCGTCAGGTTTCTCTGAGAACACCAGTCTCAGAGTCTGTCTCCTTAATGAACAGCAGCGTCCCCTCCCTCCTGTCTTCCCAGTCCCTTACATACCCCTTCCCCAACCTTACCTTTGTCCCAACCTACCCTCATTCACTCCTCCTCCTAGGGCAGGATATCAACAAAACATGGCATATTAAGTTGCAATAAGACTAAGCACCTCCCTTGTATTGAGGCTGGGCAAGGTGACCCAATATGAGGAAAGGGTTCCAAAAGTCAGCAAAAGAGTTGGAGACCAAAAAAAAAAAAAAAAAAAAAAAAAAACCGCGTCAGAGACAGCCTCTGCTCCCACTGTCAGGACTCCCACAAGAAGACCAAGGCATAACTGTCATGTACATGCAGGCTCACTTGTTGTCGGTTCAGTCTCTGTGAGCCCTTATGAACCTAGGTTAGTTGATTCTGTGAGTTTTCTTGTAATATCCTTGACCCCTCTGCACCTGCAATCCTTCCTCCCTCTCTTCCTCAGAATTCCCAGATCTTGGCCTAATGTTTGGCTGTGGTCTCTACATCTGTTTCCATCGGTTGCTGGATGAAGCCTCTCTGATCACGACTGTGCTAGGCACCAATCTATGAATACAGCAGAATATTTTTAGGCATCATTACTTTGACATTTTTTTTTTCTCCGGTCGTGTTTGGTTCTATCCTAGGTCTCTGGGCCATCCATCCTCTGGGTCCTGACACTCCAGGTGGTATCAGGCGTGGGCTCCCTCTCATGGTATGGGCTCAGACTGGACCAGTCATTAGTGGTGACTCCCACACTCGCTGCACCACCCTTACCCCAACACATCTCATAGACGGGGCAGACTGTAGGTCAAAGGTTACATGGCTGGGTTGGTGTCTCAATCCCTCCACTAGGAGTCTTTCCTGGTCCCAGGAGATGGCCGATTCAGGCTGTGTATCCCCTATTTCCTCACTAGTCCTTATTCATTCATTCATTCTGTTACCTATGGACACTCTATCGTGCCTTTGATACTAGTGATAATTTTGGAGTTGAAATTTTGGTTCTTCCATTTCCATCTCATTCTCTCAGTCTTACTCATGTCTAATTTTTATTTTACGTGCTATCTCTGGAAAATCTTCTTGGCCTTAATACCTTTACCAATTACTTACATGCAGATAAATTTTATGTAGAACTTTGACCTGTGTTTCAAAATTGGACATGCAAGGGGCTGTTAGACATTTCCATTAGATATCCCATAGAAAGGAATCTTTTGAGGCATATTTAAAATGAAATTTAATATTTCCCTGTCTGGTCTAGTAGCTCTTCATTCATGGCCTTATTCATGCTATCACCTAAGTTATTAAGGAACATATTTTGTTCTTGCTCTTTCATATCTCTAGTGCAGCACGAATTCTAATTGGTATTAATGATAAAAACCCAGAGTCAGATATAGGGGTTAACACTGAAATATAGAGAAGCAGAGCTGCCAATTGCTAGAGAGTTCTTACCTCTACCAGTGCTCAGACCTGTAGAAAGGAGCGGCGGGACTGCGTCCCGCCACCTGGCTAGCTTTACACCCGAAATAATTACATGGAAACTGTATTCTTTTAAACACTGCCTGGCCCATTAGTTTCAGCCTCTTATTGGCTAATTAACCCATATTTAGTAATCCGTGTAGCACCACGAGGTGGTTGCTTACCAGGAGAGATCTTAACCTGCATCCATCTTGGAGAGGAGAGGCATGGTGACTGCCTATGGCCACTGCCCTGAAGCATCTGCCTCAAAAGCTAGCGGGGTGGTGGGACACAGCCCTGCCACTCCATTAACACAGACCAAAAGGAGCAATCCTGTGTCTGTGAATCCTTAAACTGAATCTCTTTCTATGAAACCTCAGACTGCATCTCAGACTGAATCCTCAGACTGCATCTGAGCTCCTGTCTCCTCCTGCCTTATAGTCCTCTCTCTGTCCAGCCATATCACTCCTGTCTCTACCTCCTTAGTTCTGGGATTAAAGACATGTCATTCCAAGTGCTGGGGTCACCTTTGTGTGAGCTCTCTCTTTTAGGAAGATTCAATCTTGTGTAGCTTGGTGTGGCTTTGAACTGACAGAGCTCCACCTGCCTCCGTCTCCTGAGTGCTGGGATTAAAGGTGTGAGCCACCACTGCTTGACTAACTAGTGGCTTAGCTCTGCGCTCCGATCTTCAGGCAAGCTTTATTTGTTTGATTACAAACAAAATATCACTACACTACTTTTCTGCATCACACACTCTATAATGCCAGTTCTACCTTAAATTACCATACATATAATGGGAAGGTGGATGGAACAAAAAATGACAAAATAAGTGTAACAAAATATTAATAGTCAAATCTAGAGAGTGAGCATAAGTTGTCCATTATACAACTCTTTCAACTTATGGTATACTTGTAACATTTCAGAGTAAATCGTTTTTAAAAATGTATAGTCTTAGGCCACCAAGATAGCTCAGTGAATAAAAAGTGCTTGCTGCCAAGCCTGATGACCTGTTGATTTCCAGAAGCCAAGTGGAGGGAGGAGAAAACTGACTCCTAAAGCTGGCCTCTATATGTACATGCACATGCCTGCACACACGCACATGCCTGCACACACGCACATGCCTGCACACATGCACACACACATGCACACACAGACACACACACACACACAGAGAAAGAGGGAGAGAGAGAGAAAGAGAGAGAGAGAGAGAAAGAAAGAGAGAGAGAGAGGAGATAATAAATGTATTATCTCCTGAGCTCTTTTCTGGTTTCCTGGACTTTGCCTACATTTACACCCACCTTGGTATTCATGTTTAATAGTTAGAGATTATTGTCATCATGTATGAGAGGGAACAGATGGTGTTTGTCTTTCTGGGCAAAGATTGATGACATTCCCAGAATTTAACCTGCATAAAAGGTAATTTTTTTTAGCATGCTTACAAAGAAGCATCATAGCCTATAAGGAACATAATTTTCCCAGGTCCAGAAAGCATGCATGGTTCAGTGGTCAAGGGACAGTTTACTAACAAGAATCAGTCCTTGAAAATGAAGACTTATGCAATTAAAGTTAACCTCAGTAATGATGCATGATATAAAACTTTAGCTACTTCCTAGGTCATTATTTAAAATTGCTTGAATTTATGTTTTCTTACAGATAAGGGGAAGACTGATCTAGACTCACTGATGAATATACTAGAAGTTGCCATAGGTCAGTGAGAAGTTATGTAAAGTAAAAGCTCTAATTCTTTACACTAAGCTATATTTTATATAGTAAATATCTTATTGAGATATGACACAAACTTCTTACATTTGCACATATAACCAGCTTAAAATTATCACCAAATGAACTTATCCATATTCCTACTTAGATAACCTCCACTTAGATGATGAGAGATTCTTGTCTCTCTTTATAGTCGTTCCCCTTTGCTATTTGGAGGTAATTATACTTGACCTTCATACCCGTGATTTCTGCACACTGATTCAATCATATGATCATAAGTATTTGGAAAACAAATTTGTCTGTGTTAAAAGTACAGACTTTAAGTATTTCAATAATATTATTCTCTCAGATACTAATATTCTCTCAATTATTTATATGGAAATTACTTTTTATTAGGTGTTAGCAAGAATGCATAGTTGTTTGAAAAGAGACAATATGTATTGATTATGTGTACATGCTGTATCATCTTACATACAGGCTTAAAGATTCAGGTTTTTATAATATTTTAAAAAATAATTTATTTTTGATTAACATAATAATCATGCTTACTTAAGTTGATAATTCAACACATGTACACAAAATATCCTAATAAAAATCAGAGTAATTAACATTCAAATCTGTTTTTTTTTTATTTGGAGCTTTCTGATTCTTCTAGTTCCTCATAAAATATAAAATAGGCTATTGTGACCTATAGTCACGCCAGTGTGGAAAACTAGAGCTTATTCTTTGTATTTATGTTTTGATACCATTATTAAACCTCCTATCATCATTTCCCTGCCATGTTTCCTAACTAATAATCACTATTCTACAATCAAATTAACTTTTCTAAAAGCTTCCATTTGTAAAAGAGACATTCAGTATTTGATTTTATTTCATTTAACATAATGTTCTGCAGTTCCATCCAGCTTGCTATAAGTATTTCCTTCTTTCTGCCCAGTAACTTTTTTATTCTGTATATATGCCCCATTTCTTTATCCATTCACCTGGTTTGTTTTCATACTTGATCTATTGTAAAATAGAACTGTAACAAGAGAAGTATGTGTATTTATTTGAGACAATGGTTTTATCTCTTTTCAGATATTACCCTGATTTTTATGCCAGTACCATGCTACATTGTTACTGAAGCTCTGTAGCATGCTACACTGGTTACTGTAGCTCTGTACTGTGCTACATTAATGACTGTAGCTCTGTAGCATGCCACATTGGTTGCTGTAAATCTGTAGCATGCTACACTGGTTACTGAGCTCTATACTGTGCTGCATTGGTTACTGAACTCTGTACTGTGCTGCATTGGTTACTGTAGCTCTGTACCATGCTGTGTTGGTTACTGTAGTTCTGTAACATGCTGTGTTGGTTACTGAAGCTCTGTAGCATGCTACATTGGTTACTGTAGCTCTGTACCTTGCTGCATTGATTACTATAGGTCTGTAGCAGGCCACATTGATTATTGTAGCTCTATAACATGTCTTGAAACCAACCAAATATTACAGTGCATCTAACTTGATTTATATTTAAAACTGCTGGGCTATTTGTGACCTATTTGCTTTCATGTACATTTTAGCTTTTTAAAAAGTCCTGTAAATAATGCCATTGATATTTTGATGGAAGTAGCACTGAATTTATACATCCCATATCCCTTTGAGTGATGTGAACTCTTCACAGTCTTATTGTATCTTCTAATGCATGCTTATAAAAAAAGTCCTTACTTTTTTTGTCTTTTTCAGTTTCTTCTGTTGATGTTTGATGGTTTTCATTGTAGAGGCCTTTCTTTTCCTTTGTTAAACTTATTCCCACACTAAATCTGTCACTGAGTGGATTGCCTTCGCAATTCCTTTTTCAGAAAGATTATTATGGGTGTATTAAAACACTACTGATTTTTGCATGTTGGTTATGTATCACATAACTAGGATAAATTAGAAACAACTTAGTTATTGTTTCTAATAATCCTTAACATCGTCTTTAGACTTTTTGCATATAGAATTATGACACCTACAAACATATATGATTTGATTTCAACTCTCCTATTTCTAGGATTTTTATTTTTTCTCTTGCCTAGTCGCTCTAACATTTACCTAATTGTGTTGAGAATAAGCAGTGATCATGGACAACATTGTCTTATTCCAGATTTTACATGAGCTTTCTGTTTTTTTGGTCAGTACAAGCTAATCATTGGTTTGTCATAAACAAAGCTTTATTTGAAGAGGGATCCTTTTATATGAAATATGTTTATTGTTTTACATGATAGATTCCTGAATTTTACTAAATGTTTTTTTCTTAATCTATTGAGATTTGACTAGATGATTTTTTTTACTCTGTTGATGTGATGTATTTGTTGATATTTATGTTGAAATAGTCTTTCATTCTCGGAACAAATCCCACTTGACCATGGTGAATAATCTTTTTTGGTGTGCTATTAGATTTTATTTGCTAGATATATTTTGAAGATTTTTGTAACCATAGTCATTAGAAATGCTGGTCTTCAGCTCACTATTTTTGCCGTTATGACCTTGTCTTGGTTTATGCCAGATACAGAATGAGTTTGAAAGAGTCGCCTTCCTTATACATTTACGGACTAATTTGAGAAAAAAAATTCTTCTTTTAAGGTAGAATTTAACATTGAGTAGTCCTGGATTTTGCTCTGTTGAGAGACCTTTTATGACTGAATCAATTTCATTAATTCGTCTTTGGTCTGTCCAGGTTTCTGTGTCTTTATGACTCAGTTTGACAGGTTACATGAATTTAGAAAATTTTCCATTTAAAGTCCCAATTGATTGCTGTGTAGATATTTATAGTAGTCTCCAGTAATTCTTTGTAATTTAATGCCATTTTAATGTCTCTTTTATAGTTTATAATTTTTTTCTGAATCTTTTTTACTTTACTAGTCTATATAAAGGATTGACAATTTTGATGCCTTCTTTAAAAATAGTTGTTGATTTCACTCATGTTTTGTAATAATTTTTAGTCTGTATTTTGTTTTCTGCTTTGATATTTGGTTTTGATATGCTTGATCAGGTGTGTTTATTTGGAATATTTCTCTTTGATTTTGGTGTTAGTGCTTGTTGGAATAAACTTTCTCCTTAGTAGGTTTTTTGTTTTGTTGCTTTTGTGCCAAAAGCTGTAGTTCTACTTTCACTTATTTGGCAAATAATTTCAGTTTTCCACTATTCATTAAATAGCATGATATGTAATCTGTATATTTGAATAATTTCCAAAGTGGCTTGTGTTTTAAGTTTCTAGTTTCATCCTTTAGACAATGTATTGATAATTACTTTATGGTGTGATAATACAGTTCTTTCCAGCAGAATATTCTGTGTGTTAATGAAAATGATGTGTACTCTACAGCTGTTAGAGGAAATGTTCTGTCCATGTCATTAGGCTACAATAGCATATAACTCACATTTCTTCATTGTTTTGTTCTGCGTTATTTGTCCATTGATGAATATGGGTACTGAAGTCTCTCCATGTTATATTGTTATCTATCACTCCTTTTAGATAGAATAATGTTTGTTTCATAAAATTGATAGCTGAATGTTGACTATATATGCATTTTAAATTGCTATATTTTTAAACTGATCTCTTGATCATTATATTGTGACCTTCTTTGCACCCTTTTTCAATTTTAAAATTTTAAATTATTTTATGTGTATGGACATTTTGCCTGCATATATACAGTCTATGCACTGACTATATGTATGCCTGGCACCCACTGAGACGAAAAGAGCGTATTGGATCCCCTGGAACTGGAGTTAAAGATGGTTTTGAGCTGCCATGTGGGTGCTGGGAATTGAACCTTGGTCTTCGGGAAGAGCAGCAAATGCTTTTAACTATTGAGCCATCTCTCCAGCTACTGTAGTATTTGTCTTAAAGTCTGTTTGTCTGGTGTGGAATAAAAATTTCAACTTAAGCTTCTCTTCCATCTGTGTGAAGCATCTTTTTCTCTCCTTGTATGTTTAGTTTGTGCATATCTTTACTGGCAAAAGCAATTTCTTGTAAGTAGAATATTGCTGGTCTTGGGTTTTTTAAATTTTTATTCAATTTTTTTAGTTCTTTTCCATCTCCTCTCCTCCTCCTCCCCCTTCCCTCCCCTCCCTCCCACCCATACCCCCACTTCCTCCCTCTCCAGGCCAAAGAGCCATCAGGGTTCCCTTCACTATATTAAGTCCAAGGTCCTCCCAACTCCCCCTAAGTCCAGGAAGGTGAGCAACCAAACTGACAAGGCTCACAGTGAGCCCCTCCATGCTGTAGAGTCCAAGCCCATCGCCGTTGTCCTTGGTTTCTCAGTCCTCCTCCACCATCAGCCACATTCAGAGATTCCGGTTTGGTCGCCTGTTCCATCAGTCCCATTCCAACTGGACTTTGTGGTCTCCGGTTAGTTATGTCCCACTGTCTCAATGGGTGAACGCATCCCTCACGGTCCTGACTTCCTTGCTCATGATCTCCCTCCTTTTGCTCCTCATCAGGTCCTTGGGAGCTCAGTCCAGTGCTCCAATGTGGGGCTCTGTCATTTTCTCCATCCAATGCCAGGTGAAGGTTCTATGGTGATATGCAAGATATTCATGAGTATGGCAATAGGATCTGGACATTTCTGGCTCCCTCTCCTCAGCTGCCCAAGGAACTAGCTGGGGACATCTTCCTGGACACCTGGGAACCCCTCTAGAGTCAAGTCTCTGCCAACCCTAGAATGGCTCCCTTAATTAAGATATATAATTCCTTGTTCCCATATCCACCCTTCCTATATCCCAACCATCCTATTCCCCCAAGCTCTCCCCATCCTCCACTTCACACTTTTCTCTCCCCATCCCCCCATTCCCCCATCCTACCCCACCCCCAAGTTCCCATTTTTTAAAAATATTTATTTATTTATTATGCATACAATTTTCTTTGGATTCACCTTATTTAGCTTCTCTAGGATCACGAATTATAGGCTCGATGTCCTTTATTTATGGCTAGAAATCAATTATGAGTGAGTACATCCCATATTCATCTTTTTGGGCCTGGGTTACCTCACTCAGGATGGTGTTTTCTATTTCCATCCATTCGCATGCAAAATTCAAGATGTCACTGTTTTTTTTTACCGCCGAGAAGTACTCTAATATGTATATATTCCACACTTTCTTCATCCATTCTTCCACTGAAGGGCATCTAGGTTGTTTCCAGGTTCTGGCTATTACAAATAATGCTGCTATGAACATTGTTGAACAAATGCTTTTGTAATATGATTGGGCATCTCTTGGGTAAATTCCCAAGAGTGGGATTGCTGGGTCCTGGGGTAGGTTGATCCCTAATTTCCTGAGAAACTGCCACACTGTTTTCCAAAGCGGTTGCACAAGTTTGCATTCCCACCAGCAATGGATGAGTGTACCCCTTACTCCACAACCTCTCCAGCAAAGGCTATCATTGGTGTTTTTGATTTTAGCCAATCTGACAGGTGTAAGATGGTATCTCAACGTTGTTTTGATTTGCATTTCCCTGATTGCTAAGGAGGTTGAGCATGCCGTTAAGTGTCTTTTGGCCATTCGAACTTCTTCTGTTGAGAATTCTCTGTTCAGTTCAGTGCTCCATTTTTTAATTGGGTTAATTAGCATTTTAAAGTCTAGTCTCTTGAGTTCCTTATATATTTTGGAGATCAGACCTTTGTCTGTTGCGGGGTTGGTGAAGATCTTTTCCCAGTCAGTAGGCTGCCTTTTTGTCTTAGTGACAGTGTCCTTTGCTTTACAGAAGCTGCTCAGCTTCAGGAGGTCCCATTTATTCAATGTTGCCCTTAATGTCTGGGCTGCTGGGGCTATACGTAGGAAGGGGTCATGAAACCTGTCTTTGAATCACGGAATTTATTCCATTTAAATTCATGGTAATTATTGATGGATGACAACTTAAATAATGCAAGTTACTTATCAGAAGCAAAGCCCTGGCGGGTTTAGGTATCTGTCTTCCATGAAGCCTTTGTCTCACTAGCATTCCTGGTACTCACTGCACTGTCATAAGCCACCATTTTGGGATGACTTCTGCTGTAATCCTAGCCATGACAGGTTCGTATGTTCCAGGGTAGGGGTGTATGGATTAGAAACGTTAGGTAGGAGGAAAAGAGATAAGAAAGAAACACAGAAACACAGGATCATACTGGGAGGGCAACTCAGCGGATCCTGAATGCTGAATTCTGAGCCTTCCCAGATGTATATTTCATACAGTTTTATACCCCAATACAAAAGGAGGGGAGAAGAAGGTAAAACTCTGCTTTGACATGACTCAGAGGACAACCAGAACAGTTACTTGCTTCAATACTTGAAAATTAAGCCATTATTTCCCAAGAAAAGTAGTTGATGTTTGGGGCATTGAACACACCCTAGACCAAGTACCCTGTAGGCAGCCACTCCCGATGTCAACCTCCTATTTTAAAAGAAGAAGCACAGGAGTATGCCTGAATTCTCTGACCTTTGGTCATGGTGGCGTGGATCCACCTCTGTGGGCCATCTTAATGTCCAAAACACCAAGTAACTATGCCCTAGGTCAGGATACCTTGTTTTGAAGCCATACCTGCTGTCAAGAACTTGGATAAAGCAAAAGTAAGCTCAAACTCTCTGACTTTCAGACAAAGTGGAACAGACTGTCATTAGATTAAACATAGTCCTATTTCCACTTAGAATATATTTGATGTATGGATTATTTAGAAACATGCTTCTTGTTTTTTAAAGCTTATTGACATTTTCTTGAATCTTTCACTCTTGATTTCTACCTTAATTACATATATAAAATTGCATATGTATTTGTATCAATTGTACAAATAATCTTTAAGTGACTTGAACTTAAACTGTGAGATATTATTTTATAACCATAATTATGGTGGCAAAAATTTTCTAAAATTAAAATGATTCTCTATATTTGCAACTTAATGTTTATTGTTTAGCAAGTATGATGACTTAACTCATTCTTCATAATTTGGGATTATAATAGTTAAGAAAACGTTTCATATTTCTCTGTTTTTACTCTGGAGGAGGAAAAGTTGATATCAGGGACGTGGAAAATGCCTTAAAAGATGCGGAGAGAGAGAGACTGTCCAGAGAACAGCTGGAGCAGGAGAAGTCATTTCCAACTTATGGTGAACATTCCCAATATTAGATAAAATTTCAAAACAGTTGATATGTCTTCAGGAGGGTTAGAATTGTCATCAAGGGAGTTATTGATCATTACTAATGTCTATGGAGTTATAAGGGAGTTGTGATAATACTCTTAGAAATTTGCATTAGCCAACCACCTATGATAATTTATGTAACTTTTATAAATAAGAGATAATACTAAATATCTACAATCTCAGATAAATCAAACTTTAATATTTAGAAATGTATAAATTGTCACTTGATAGAATGTACACATGTCTTTGTAAATCACAAGTCTTGTCACCAGGGATAAGGAAGACTGGTGATGACATTTCATTCCATTGATCTGTACTGGCTTAAGACCTACAGGGAAATAGGAGGAGGCAGAGTTGTGTGAATTTGCTAATAGAGGAAAGGCCATTGTAGCAGGAAAAAAATATGAAACAAGGAAGTGTTTTTGCATTAACCTACTTGGTGTTGTCTCAGATGCTAAAGAATTGATACATTTACCATAATAAGAATTTGGTTTATATATTATTTTGAGATGGGTACATTCTAGGAGCAAAGTAATGTCATGGTTTGCATTTGTGAACAAATAGGCATGATATCTCTTTCTCAGCCATCATTTGGGGCATGTATTTGCTAATAGCTAATGGAAATGTATATAAGAGTGGGTGACAACAGTGTGTGAAAACTACTGAGAGTGAGGAAAACACAAGTCAAGAGCCTGGATTAGAGCTGGAGAGGTGGCTTAGGAGTTGAGAACACTGGCTGCTTTTCCAGGGGCCCCAGGTTCAATTGTCAGTACTAATAGTGGTTCACAACCACCCATAACTCCAGTTCTGAGAGATATGACACCCTCTTATGACCCTCACAAGGACCAGGCACATGACTGGTGCACAGACATAGTACACAGAACACCCATGCACATAAAATTAAAAAGCCAGATTAGCAGAAGTGCTTTGTTTTGATTTTGTTCTTTCTTTCTTATTAATTTTACAGCAATCAATCTCATATATTTATATAATAAATTTAATAATATACTACATTATATATACTAAGTAATTTCCTCTTTTGTTTTTAAAAGATGTTATATTTATTTTAGGTTTCTTTCAGTGCCAGCAGTAGAAATAACAAAACTGGCATAGGTATGAAAATTTGGGAGAAGGAAACAAATTATTTCGAGAGGCTCATAAAGATCAAGATGTAGTAACCAAACAAACTGTACCATGTGTTTAAATATTTATGGTCAAACTTTTAAATTGGCTGTCTAGCTGCTATAGATAACCTTAGTTATTTCTTCTTTTTAAACATGTAGTTTCTTTTATGCTTATTTTCAGCATTAAAATAAGCAAATAGATTGATTTCAGTTTATTAACAATCCCCTTGAGTACTTAAGAACCTTGCTTGAGGTGCCTTTTTATGTTGACATGATACGCATGGTACAAAAGATTTACATTTATTTTATTTTGACTTGTATTTCAACCTCCTTATGCCTCTGTCCTTTGAAGGAATGCAAGTGGATGTTCGTGATCTTGACAGTCTACTTGGAAACATGGCTTTCAAATTGACACCCGAAGAATCAACCTCAAAGTCCCCAGATTATGGTAAGTGACACCAGAGTATTTTACCCTCAAGAGAACTTGGGGCTTGAAGCTGATGTTGATAGTGTTTGTTTAGTTTGAGCAAGAATAACTTGTTCCTTTTAATTTAGTAATGTGATTGATGTTTTCACCATTTCTTCATTTCTTCATTCATTCATTCATTCACCAAGTTATTACTGGGTACTTAATAACCATATGTGACTACTTGTATTTTCATAGTATTTACATTGTATTAGGTATTAAAGTTAATTTAGAGATGAGAAAAAAGTCTAGAAGAATGCATATACAGTGTATCCAAATATTGTGTTATGTTCTGTAGGGGATTTGGGTATCCCTGTCTTTGTTTTTTTCGGCTGGTCCTGGAATCAATCATCCATGGAATGACTAGACTTACAGGTACATGGCCTTTTGCCTCACCCTTAATCCACAGGTCATTTTAGAATTCAGGAAATGCATTCAAGATCCACTGGGCATACACAAGGGCTATGTCTCTTTATCTAATATTAAAGTATAGTGTGTGTGCTGGTGGACTGTGTCACATGCACAATGTTTCCAAAAGTATTTCTTTTGCTTTGAAGGAAGAGATGTTGGTGAAGGCATGAAAACAATTTCTCAATACGAGAAAATAGAACCTAACACTCAGGAACCCTCGGAATTGGTGAATCACCTGCTGACTGAAGGTGAGAATGTGAAATGACAAGTCATTTTCTTCAGGGAGATTATGTGTTCATTTAGAAGATTTTCTACAACTCAGTTCTTTTCTGTTTGTAAATAACTAATGTACTGACTTTAGTTTTTTAAATTTCTTGTGACTTTCACACATGAGTACCACATATTTTCAACGTATTTGCTTCCCCTCTCCCCATTACGTCCTATGTGCCTCCTCAGCCCTCTGTCATATTGATGCTTTTATCTATAATTATATATGTGCATATACATTATGTCTTTATCTATAATTATATGCATATATGTATGAATGAGCTACTGAGACTCATTAGTGTTGTCCATATGTACTTGGGTGTAGGGTTGACCACTTGGTCATAGGTATCCTATCAGGGGGCTTGTCCTTGAAGAAGACTGTCTCTTCTCCCTCAGCAGCTCTCAACTGCCTAATCTCTTCAACTAGAGGTGGGCCCTTGTGGCTCTTTTTCTTTCTCCCATTTGTGGTTGCAATGTAGACTGGTGGGATTTTCCTGTACATCATCACTGTTATATCCAGAAGACACTGTTTTACGTTTGTCCTCCTGGTCCTGGGGCTCTGTAAATCTTTCTTTTTCCTCTTCTTTGATATTCCTTGAGCCTTGGGTATAGGGACTGTGTTATGACTATCCCATTTGGAAATCGGCACTCAACAGTTACTTATTCTTTGCACTTGGATTCATTGTGGTTCTCTGTAATAGCTTCTGCGTGCTGTAAAAAAGTAACTTCTTTGATGGGAGAGTAAGATCCATACTAAGATACAGGTATAAGGAAAAGTAGTTAGAAGGCAGTTAATCTGTATCTGGTTTTAATATGACTGTAGGAGCCTCTAGAGCCTCTGGCCTCATGAGCCACAGATTCTTATTTAGGCATGAGGTTCTTGTATGAGTTCCTTATATTAAATGGACTTTAAGAACAATCACTTTGTTGGTTACTCCTGATACTTTAATGCCACTATTGCAACACTGTTTTTTTTCCCCTGGACCAGTTGTTACTGAAATTTGAAGGATCTGTAGCTTGGAAAAACAGTTGATAACATTTCTCCTCCAAAGCTTTTGTAGCTCTTATTCTTTAATCCATTGAGAGTCCCAACGTTTAAGATGAGACTCAATGAATGGAAATGGGAGAAAGTGAGATCAGGAGCATAGAAGAAGTTCAGCTACGAGAGCCCTTACAGTCTTTGTGAACTGATGGCTTCCACGCTGTCTTTATAATCTTCACATTCTTTGCCAGGATTTTATTCATGTTTTATATTCAATTGGAAGATTTACCTTAATAGGTTTAATATGTGTGATATGAAGGCCCTGAAAGAGAAGTGAAAGGGGTAAGACACTAAAATTTCATCCTAGCCACACTTAATGTATTCAGAGTACGTTTGTTCCTTTAATCCATTCGAACACCACAGATGATCTCTTAATAAACAAAGAATAGTAAGAAATTTCTCTCAGAAAACCCAACAAAACCCAGTGTCAGAAAAGAAATTTCAGTCTCACTGACTGGAACCTGCAGCTTGTTGCCTATTTCTACTGGTCCCTTTCAGTGATCAACTAACCAGTTTCTAAAGATGTCGTGTGTGCTTCTAGAGAAGAGCCTTTTATTCTACTCCATTCCTGAACACCTTTTCAACACTTTAAGTGTTAATTTAACTGTGGCCTTTGCACCAAAACTAGGTCACAATTAAGAGTCACTCGTCTCTTTTAAAATCTCGCAATAATTGTTTCTAAGAGAGAAGTGACCATGCTCAGTAAGCTATGCTCTTCTGGGAAGCATGGGTTTGAATCACACAGGAAAGGAAAGGAAAGATCCAAACATAATCTGTGGTTAATAGACATTTACTGTAGTTTTGGGCTCTCAGGAAGTCAGGCTTATAAAACTATAAAAGACTCTCTAAAGCTGCATATTCATCACCCCAGAAATTCTCAAGAATATGCTATCTTAATAACTTTATATTCATTCACCTATATGTATGTGATAATGT
Source organism: Arvicola amphibius (assembly GCF_903992535.2). Classification (NCBI taxonomy): domain Eukaryota; kingdom Metazoa; phylum Chordata; class Mammalia; order Rodentia; family Cricetidae; genus Arvicola; species Arvicola amphibius. The sequence continues at coordinate 16,705,221 of NC_052050.1, read as the reverse complement.
TGGTGCAACATACTTACCCAGAAAGAGAAGCCATGACAGACCAAATTAGCGATTTTTCCAAGGCCAACTTGAATTTATGAGTTTATTGCGGTTACTAAGAGGAGTATGAATGAAGGTTACTTACAAGACCCAGGATGACTTTTAAAAAGCAATTGCATCATCGAAAAGCTCTTACAATGAGGACACTAAGAGAGACTTACATAGATCTAATCTACATGGGAAGTAGAAAGTAGAAAAAGACAAGATCTCCTGAGTAAACTGGGAGCATGGGGACCTTGGGGGAGGATTGAAGGGGGAGGGGAGAGGCAGGTAGGGGAGCAGAGAAAAATGTAGAGCTCAATAAAAATCAATAAAAAAAGAAAGAAAAGCACATCCTGGCACAGGCGAGTCTTACAGAAGCTGTAACCCTGGAGCTCTCAGCATAATTTGTAGGCAGATGTGCAAGTCTGGTATCTCTCAGAGCTCAGCTGCTGGAGTCTCATTCCCTAAATTGTCCAGCTAAGTAGGGGCCGCCATGAATCGGGCGAGTTCCTGCTTTCCCCCAACTTGTAGTCTTTTGTTTACCTCCTAAGTCTAAAGAACCTTTCTCTCCTTCCCAGAGGGATATCTTAATTGTGAGGAAACAGCTATACAACTGTGTCCGTATGTGTAAGTGCGCACGAGTACAAGCAGGTATAGATGCTTGTATGCATATACAGACGCTAGAAGAGAGTGGAGGGTATGGTTCTTCACCTAATCCTTTGAGCAGGACCCCCCTGTGAATTGGGGGCTTCCATTTTCTCAGGTAGTTCGGGAGGCAGCAAGCCCCAGAAATCCTCTTGTTTTTATCCTGTCAGAGCTGGGGTAGCAGGTGTTCTGTGGGTGCGGATGTAGATGGAAGTTTCTGTCCAGCCTGGTTCTGTAGCCATTCAGTCCCAAAGAAAAACACAGGCTTATACTACGTATAAACTGTTTGGCCTATTTAGCTCAGACTTATTTTTTACTAGCTCTTACAACTTAAATTAACTCTTAATTCTTGTTTATGTTAGTCTTGTGGCTGGTACATTTTTATCAGTGAGGCATTTTCATCTTGCTTCCTCTGTGTCTGGCTGGTGACTGTCTTTTCCTTTCTTCTTCCCAGAATTTTCTTTGTCAGTTTGGCCCACCTATACTTCCTGCCTGGATACTGGCCAATCAGTATTCTATTAAACTAATACAAGTGACAAATCTTTACAGTACACAAGAACATTCTCTCACAGCATTAACCAACTTGCTGTGTCAGTGCTGGAATCTGAATTCTAATCTGACGACATTGTAGAGAGACACTTATGATGAGCAACCTGTCCAGCTGTGACTTCTTTCACTGAAGTGATCAGTTTCCAATGGACAAGAGGAGAGTCAGAGAGAGAAAACAGATAGGAATAAGGAGAAGAGAAATAAGATGGATAAAATTAAATTGAAAATCGAATCAGGTTAAGCGACAGACCACATTGCAGTAAATGATTAGCAGGTACTCCATAGGAAAAATCTGCATACTCAGGTGACTGATAGTAGTTAGTACCTTGTTGTGTTTAGAAGTATGAAATCTGTGAGTTTTGTACTCTAAATAATAAAATACCCTTGTATCTTGCTGTCTCAGATTATCCCAAAATAAGTTAAAAGGGAATAGGATTTAATTTGGCTTCCTTTACTGTTTTTTTTCCTGGACAACTAGAAAAGCAAAGTTAAAGTTTTGATAGTCTTATAAAATGTTAACTTGCAATACAAAGATATAAATTACATATAATACCTTATTAACACTTGCCAGTCAAGTTAATAATAGCCAGAAGTGACTGTGGTTTTTGAAAATATACTGTCTTTTTTACTTTCCATTCCTCCTGCCTTTCTAAGGATGTAAAATTGATGCGCACAGTCTGGACAGCATCCTCGGGAAGATGCAGATTAAGCTCTCAGAGGAAGAACTCGAGGAACTGACAGACAAACTTGCAGGTGAGTGTCACAGAAACGAGTCCTGTTGAAGAGTCTGGACCTGTGCAGTGAGTATGGGCTTTCCAGCACCAGTGTCCTTAGTTTCAAAAGGCATTTGCAGAATTTAGGGAAACATTTACGACTAATACGATGGTGAATCTTAGTTTTCATTTTAACAAATATCTTCAGGAATAGCAAGAAAGCAGAATAAAACTAACTTTAGTTCATTATTTAACACTTTTCTTTAGAAAAACTTCATTTCCTATATCCTGAAAATGTTCAGATATATTTGTTTATCTTTATATGTGTTGTGTGTGCTCATGTGTGTGGGTGCATGTGTGTGTGTGTGTGCAGATTTGGTGTTTATGTTTGCATCTGCTTGTGGCAACCAGTGGACAACCTTGGGTGTTATTCCTCAGCTGCGGGGCACCTTATTTATATTAGGATCCTTAAGAACATTGTTTTTAGATTTATTTATGTTATGTGTATGGGTTTTTGCCTGCATGTATGTGTTTGCCTACAGATTGGGTGAAAGCATCAGATTCTCTGGAACTGAATATACTAGAGCTTCCATATGAGTACTGGGCACAAAGGCCAGTCCCCTGCAAGAGCAGAAAGTGCTCTTAACCACTGAGCCATCTCTGCAGCCCTTTACCTTATGTTTCCAGGCAGGTCTCTCACTGGGCTGGAGCCTGCTGGGTAAACCAGGCTGGATGGCCCTGAGCACCAGTGATTTGCTTGTCTGCACCTCCCCAGTGCTAGATTACAAGTGTGTACCGTCATGCCTGTTATGTATGTTCTGGGGCTCGAACACTGGTCCTCATGCTTGCATGGCAAATGCTCGATGGCCTGAGTTCTCTTCAACTGTGTCTTCTATTATATATCTTAATTTATCTCTTATATTTCTATATTTGACCTTAGATATCAATGGAATTGATAGAGACCAAATTATCTTTTTCTTATTTTTTGATAATTATTAAGCTCTACATTTTTCTTTTATCCCTTCCTTGCCTCTTCCCTTCTCCTTCACCCCTCCCCCAAGGTCCCCATTTATTTAGGAGAGCTTGTCATTTTCTGCTTTCTCCTTCCCGTGTTGATTATACTTATGCAAGTCTGTCTGTGTGTCTGCATAGTTGTCTAATGTAAAATACATTTCAATATATTATGAAATATATGGTCTTTTGGCAGTTTTTATTAGACTATCTTTTAGAACAAGCATTATGTTGGTAAATTGCCATGGACTCCTTACGTTTGTTGAAAGCTGAATCTGGGGACTGAGAGGACAGTGCTCTTGTCTCCGACCCTAGCATGTTTAGTTCAGATGTTCTGTAAAATCCTTGTCCTGGGGAAGGCTGGCCTACTAACTCACAAGCAGAAAGAAAAACCACAAATAGCTAAAGTCTTAAAAACATAACACCTTTTAGAAGGCCTAGAAGACATAGTCCAGGGATTTTCAAAAGATGCTAGAATTGTTTATTCCATGACACAAACATGCCTGTGGTTGGCCTGTACACACAATGACCATCCATGGAGAGACTTTCTGCTTGGTATCTCTCCATTGGAAACTCCTGCATGAAGGCTTTACCAGGACTTGCTCTGGTGAACATCTGTGAGATGTTGTTTGTACATGATTTGATGATATGACCTTCTCTTGTTTTCCCAACCGGGCGACTCTGTCACTTCGGATGGATGCTGTAAGTGTCCGATTTGATGGTGCTTTTCTATCTCTCTTTCTGCTTCTATCTACGTGCTACTTGATATTTGTTCTTTTATGTTTGCTTGTGATATACCTAACAAACTTGTTCATTTGAAACTAAAAGCATGGCTCTTATAGGTCATTCTTCACACAGAGAATCTTTTGATTGTCAGATATCTTGATATGTCCTTACCTATTTACATGTTCATTGTCAGATATTTGTATTCCAGATATTTTTCTAAGACTATGGTTTGCTAATGCATTTCTCTAATCTTGCCTTTAATAAAAAATTTACTTTTGATAATATCCATCTTATTAGTCTTTGTAAATAGTGAATTTTTTATTTTACTGAAAAATACTGTTGTCTGTGTCAGGGTCACACAACTGACCTGTGCTTTTTCTAGATATTTTCTAATCATATATGTTATGTTGAATTGTATGATCTATTTTGAGTTAACTTTCTCTGAAATGAAAGATAGTAGTTGATGTTTTATAAGTAGATGCCCACTAATTTTAGGACTGATTCTTTAAAAGAATGTCCTGCCTTCATTAAAATAACTAGAACTATTAATCAAAATATGAGTCAGTTTCTGAATATTCTGTTCCATAAACCTGTCCATCGCTGTGTCAGCTCCCATGACTGTAGAGTCTTCTCTGTCTCTGTGTGTCAGCTCCCGTAACTCTAGAGTGAGTCTTCTCTTATCTCTGTGTATCAGTTCCCATAACTCTAGAGTGAGTCTTCTCTATCTCTGTGTCAGCTCCGTGACTCTAGAGTGAGTCTTCTCCATCATTGTGTCACTCCTGTGACTCTAGAGTGAGTCTTCTCTTATCTCTGTGTGTCAGCTCCCATGACTCTAGAGTGAGTCTTCTCTTATCTCTGTGTGTCAGCTCCCATGACTCTAGAGTGAGTCTTCTCTTATCTCTGTGTGTCAGCTCCCATGACTCTAGAGTGAGTCTTCTCCATCAGTGTGTCACTCCTGTGACTCTAGAGTGAGTCTTCTCTTATCTCTGTGTGTCAGTTCCCGTGACTCTAGAGTGAGTCTTCTCCATCAATGTGTCAGCTCCTGTCACTCTAGAGTGAGTGTTCTCAGCGCTGTTCTGTTTTCAGGATTCCTTCACTCTTCTAGTTCCTGAGCATCTACACTTAAGTTTTTAGGATGACTATCAATTTCTTCAACAGACAATGATGTAATTTTGATATAAATAATATTGCACTATGATTCATTTTGTGGAAATAGAGTCACAGTTTTGATCTTTCTTTCTCTCTCTCTCTCTCTCTCTCTCTCTCTCTCTCTCTCTCTCTCTCTGTATTTGGGGACAATAGACAATAAGTGTGGATATCTTAGCAATAAATATAATGCCCTTTTCTCTTTGTGAAGGGCTTTTATTTCTTTAAACAGTGTTTTGTAACTCTTAGTGAAGAAGACTTGGGCATTTCCTATGAGCTTTACTTATATCTTGTTATAACATCTTCTAGTTGTTCGCTGTTAGCATCCAGCAGCAAACTGACTTTTGTGTGAGCCTTGCATACCACACTTTGTTAAATTTACTTAGGAGTTGAAATAGTGTTTTATAGAGGTTGCAGGGTTTCCTGCTGCAAATGATGACATTTTTCACATCCCCCCTTCCAATATCACAGTGCTTTGCTGAGTTCTGCCTACCCTCTTCTTGCCTTGCCTGCATTTCTAGACAGTGTCAAAGAGCAGATACAGTTGTAGGTCATCTTTGTCTTGGTCCTTAATCTGAGGGGAGTTTTATATTTTATGTTATTATATTAGCTACAATATTTTTACAGTTGTGATAATACCTGTTTCTAAATTCAGCTAATGTTTTTACAATAATGTTTTTATTATCTGTCTCTCAATTACGATTTTTCCTATAGGTAAAGAAAAGATTAACGTCGATGAATTAATGGATATGATAAAAGCTGAAAAAGGTTAGTGAGAAAATACTATGAGACTAAAATCCTGTTTCTTCACCCTAAATTTAATATACTGCATTATCCAGTCATCTATCTATTATTCTTTCTAACGTTTGTATTATAAAATGTCATATCTAGATGTTTTAGGGCCTGGCTATACATTGTCTAGTTAAGCAATGCTGTATGAAATGGTGATGGCATCTTCTTTACCCTAGGGAGGTTTTGCTAGGGCTGCCCTTCCTCATGCATAGGCCCGGAGAAAGCGTTATCTGGGATAAAAGAATAAATGTTGCCTGAGGGTAGTGCATGGCTTTAATACCAGCACTTAGGTGACAGAAGCAAGAGGTTCTCTGAGTATTCAAGGCCAGCAAGGTTTGAAAAGTTAATTCCAGGCTAACTAAGATTACATAATGAGACCCTGTCTCTAAATAAATAAATAGGCAAGGCTGTCTCATAATTAAAAAATAATTGGATTTATATACAACAGTATCATTAAATATATATATATATATATACTCTCATGATTATCAGAAAATAAATCACATTCCCATGATTGTTTCTGATACAATGGGTAGGTGTCACTGTGCTATTTCTGTCCATATGACAGTTAATACTGGGTAAGCCCAAAAGCCTGTGTGCTTAGAGTCCTTGGTTCTTTTGTTAAAGTCTTATTTGCCTGTATTTCTACCATTAAAAGGAGAACAGATTGACGTTACTAATATAAGAAGTATCGTGCACTTAAGGAATCTACCTAGAGGAAGCGTGGATCTAACAAATATTTCTGTTGGTGGCAAGAATTTAAAATTGCATAGAATTTAAGATAATTTATGGTTATACCTGTTCTGTGAGAATGTTCATTCATTTTTATGAAAAATGCCATTTACTTGCCAGAAAATTTTTGAAAAGATAAGATTTCCATTTTTTAGAATAAATTTCTAATAGCTCTCCTTTAAAAGAAAGTTCAACTGCGTTATCCAAAAACTCTTCAGACTGTCTACTCTGTCAATCACTGACCCCATCATTAGCTAAAATCTGCCTGTTCTGGCTTTAGAAACCAGTGATCGGGCATCTTCAGGATTGGCTGGGAAGAATACAAAAAAATGCATTGAATGGGAATAGTTTAAAGAGGAGAAATGAAAGAAATTCGAGATATGAAGAATGTTAAGAGGGATAAGACAGATGAATGGGTGGAGAGGCCCCATAGAAGGGTTTTCCATTCTATAATTGTATTGTTTATCTGCTATTATGTCATAAATATTGGGGAGAAATCGTACTGCCTGTCATTCTGAATTATGGCTTTTAAGATGCCTCAGTGAATCGCTTGCAACCTGATTTGTGCCTTTCACACAGATATTCGAGAATTCTACCAAAAGAAGTTGGCCGATAGTGAGGAAGCCATTGAAGGTGAATAGTATGCATAGAGAAAACATGGGTGCATTTGAGATTGTCACGTTTTTTGTTTGTGCAACTTTCTAATAATTAGGTTGTGATTTCTGCCACCCTTGTCTGTATTCTGATACCTTGTACTCATTTCTTCTAAAACTCTGCATGGAGTTTTGCAGATAGTCATGTGTGTTCTGTAGTAGATGGAAAGAAAGTAATTTGATACCATGTTGGTTTTTTTATAAATGAATTAAATAAAAACTTTGGATATGAATTCCTAAGCAGTGCTCAACCAGCCAGACAACAAAAACCAGGTCAGGAAAGTTATTCTGGTTGTCATTCTGGTGTTGCTGTCCCTTGGCACAGCTGAACTTCTCTGGGTCTTGGACTGTGTGGGTTAGGATCACTAAAAGGCTCTGTATAAGGTGCCTTTAAGTAAGATCGTAACTAAAGTTTGCTTACATTTTTTCTATAGAAGAAGATGTTGATGTTCATAAACTGGACTCCATTTTGCAAAGTATGGATGTGAAACTTTCAGAAAATCAAATGAGGGACCTAAAGAAAAATTTGCAGGTCGATGGTAAGATATAGTTAAATTGCTGTGACCATTTGATAATGTTAACTTTTTCTCAAGAATCACTAAAGTTCTTATTTTTCAATAAGCTATTACTTAAACAAGCATATGACAATAATAAGTTCTATATCTTGATATTAAAAATACACTTTGGCATCTTCTTTTATCTCATTGATGACGTGATTGTATCTACTATTGTACTGAAGATTTGGGGAAAGGAAAATTATAAGGATGCTCCATGGGGTAGACGTAATAGAAACAATTTATTATTTTTTTTTTTTTTTTGGTTTTATGAGACAGGGTTTCTCTGAAGCTTTGGAGCCTGTCCTGGAACTACCTCTCATAGACCAGGCTGGCCTCAATCTCACAGAGATCCACCGGTCTCTGCCTCCCGAGTACTGGGATTAAAGGAGTGCGCCACCACCGCCCTGCAATAGAAACTATTTAAATCCAGAAAATTTGAAGAAAATGGACATCCTGACCACAGCTTCCCCTCCTTTCTCTCCTACCATACCCTCCTCTTCATTTCCCTTCTGTCCTCCCCCTTATCCACTCCTCCTCAGTTTCTATTCAGAAAAGGGCAGGCTTCCATGGATAGCAACAAAACATGGCATATCAAGTTGCAATAAGACTAAGCACCACCCCTTGTATTAAGTCTGGGCAAGGTGACCCAGTATGAGGAATAGGGTCCCAAAAGCCAGAAAAAGAGTTAGAAATAGTCTTTGATGTCAGTGTTAGGAGTCCCACAAGACGACCAAGCTACACAACGGTCGCATAAAAGCAGAGGGACTAGGTCAGTCCCATGCAGGCTCCCTGGTTGTCATTTTGGACTCTGTGAGTTCCTGTGAACCAAGGTTAGTTGATTCTGTGGGTTTTCTTGTGATATCCTTGACCCCTATGGCTCCTACACTCTTTCCTCCCCTTCTTCCTCAGGATTCCAGAGCTCTGCCTAATGTTTGGCTGAGGGTCTCTATGTTGTTTCCATCAGTTCCTGGTTGAAGCCTCTCTGATGACAATTGGGATAGACACTGATCTATGAGTATGGCAGAGTATCTTTAAACAATATTACATTGACATTTTTCCCTAGTCAAGTTTGGGTCTATCCTAGGTCTCTGGGTCATCCAGTCTTTGGGTCCTGGCACTTCAGGCAGTGACAGAGGTAGATTTACTCTGGGTCTCAGGCTGGACCAGTCGTTGGTTGGCCATTTCTTCAATCTCTGTGGCATTCTCTCAACATCTAGGCCACCCTTACCCCAGCACATCCATAGGCAGGACAGACTGTAGGCTAAAGGTTTTGTGGTTGGGTTGGTGTTCCAATCCCTCCACTGGAAGTCTTGCCTGGTCATAGCAGATGGCCAGTTCAGGCTACATATCTGCTGTTCCTTTGAGTCTTGACTGGTGTCATCCTTGTAGATTCCTGGGAATCTCTCTTGCACCAGGTTTCTACTTGACCCTGAAATGCCCGCTTCTAAGTGTCTCTTTCAAGACTCTCCTCCTCCATGTCCCACCCCAATCTGATCCTCCCACTCCCATCCCTACCTGCCCTAAGTCTAACCATGAAATCTCTTCTATTTCTCCCTCCCAGGGAGATCTGAGCCTCCTCCTTGAGCCTTCATTGTTACTTAGCCTCTCTGGGTCTGTGGATTGTAGCATAGTTATCTTTTCCTTTATAACTAATATCCACTTATGAGTGAGTACATATAGCATTTGTCTTTCTGGGTCTCAGTTACCTCAGTCAGGATGTTTTTGGGGTTTTTTGTTTTGTTTTGTTTTGGTTCAATCCATTTGCCTGAAAATTTTCTGATGTCATTGTTTTTAACAGCTGAGTAGTACTCCCTTGTGTAAATATACCATATTTTCTTAATCCATTCTTCAGTTGAGGGGCATCTAGGTTGTTTCCAGGTCCTGGCTATTATAAATAAAGCTGCTATGAACATTGTTGAGCAAAAGCCCTTGGCATGTTTGAGCATCCTTTGTGTATGTGCCCAAGAGTAATATATCTGGGTCTTGAAGGTAGGTCGATTCTCGATTTTCTGAGGAATTGACATATTGTTTGCACTCCCACCAGCAAAGGAGGAATGTTCACCTTGCTCCACATCCTCTCCAATATGAGCTGTTACTTGTGTTTTTGATCTAAGCCATTCTGACAGGTGTAAGATAGAATCTCATAGTCATTTTGATTTGCATTTCACTGGTGGCTAAGAATATTGAACATTTAAGTGTTTCTTGGCAATTTGAGATTCTCCTCTTGAGAATTCTGTTTGGATCTGTACCACATTTTTAACTGGATTATTTTTGTTTTTGTTTTTTGATGTCTAGTTTCTTAAGTTCTTTATATATAAAGAATATATAAGGATATATTTTTTTCTTAAAATATTATCCTTCCAGGTCTAGAAAGATGGCTCAGTGGTAAAGAGCACTGGCTGTTCTTCTAGAGGACCTAAGTTCAATTCCCAACACCCACATGATCACTCACAGCCATCTGTAACTCCAGTTCCTGGGGATCCTATGCCCTCTTCTGACTGCCTTGGGCACTGCAGGCACATGGTGAACATACATACATGCAAGCAAAACACCCATACACGTACAATAAAATAAATGTTAAAAAGGTGTTATTCTCCCATCCATCGCACACTTACATGGACAAAATGAATAAGAAATGAATTAAGCATTTCTGAAATGCTTCCTTTTCTACTTGAAAAGCTCAAGAGTAATTTATAGGCCTATTTTCCTAAGTAGTAGCATATGTTTATGTGTCTAGCCTTTCTAAGATAAGGTTAGAATGAACTAGAGAAGTATTAGGATAATTTGAAAAATAAATACATGAGTCTTTTCACTACAGATGACTGTCTGAGACATGTGACTATATCGACAGGTTGATATACAGCCAAGAATGTCACAAGCACTTCCCCTAACACACAGAGAGGTGCCCCGAGCACTTCCTGTGTCCTCACAGAAGTTCTGTCCTGAAGAAGAGGCCCGTTCCCTAATAGTGATTCTCAGTACTTGTGATTGAGTCCAGTGAGCAGAGTGTATCTATTCTGACTGGTCTTTATTTCCCAACTTTACGACTTTACTTTTTTTTTTTAATGTCTTCATCATTATAAGTAAATGATGGTTGTTTTCTTTTTTTTAGCAGATAATGGAAAGATTTCGTTTGGAAATTTGTTGGATACTGTCTCATCAGTTGTAGGTTAGTAAGGAATTTACTAAGGCTGGGAGTGTGTTCAGTAGTCAGAGCTAGCTCTTGCTTGCCATATCCACACCCTGTGTCCAATTCCCAGAATAACAAAAAGGAAACAAAAACTCTCTATGAATCCATCTGTTGCCATGCTGCATATTAAGGAAATGCATGTGTTTAATTGTCCAGCATTGAAATTTAAATTATCTACATCTAAACAGCAAGTGTTTTTTAAACACTTCATAACAATATTTTAAGAAGTTCTTATTCTCTGGAGTATTTCCTAAAAGTTTTGCTACAGGTTTGCTATAGACTATAAATGGTCTTAATACATTCAATGGTGAAGTAAAATAAAAAAGTAGTCAATTCATAATGAAGAGAAATCACCCAAACATTCTGCGATGAACACAATGTTCTGTGTAAGCCCAACATTCTTACCTGTCTATTTTTCCAATGTTTGAAGCAAAAGATTTAGGTATTGAAGATGTGAAAAGTGTTCCAGAAAATGTGGAGTTGGAATGCAAGGTTCAAGAGAAACTACAGCGCATTGAAAGTCAGCTAGCTGACGGTAAGCACTCGTCCTGCAGTGGCCCACAAGGACTTGTAATTGAGCACATTGTGAAGAATTTACCTTTTGAGAAATCTAAAAGATTTTAACTTTTAATATTTTCCTACAATTGTATTATATAAATAAAATCTTAGCTTTGACATTACATTTTGAATAATCTGCCTTTATAGTCTATCAACCCACCAGTATGACAAAGAATTGTCCACTCTTGATTTATTGGGCTTTTTTTTAAAATCTAGACAGCTTTTCTCTATTTAGCCCTGGTTGTCCTGGAGCTCACTCTGCAGACCAGGCTGGCCTTGAATTCATAGAGATCAGCCAGCATCTGCCTCCCAAATTCTGGGATTAAATGTGTGTGCCACCACTGCCCAGCTCATATTAATAACTAATTAATTAATTAATCATATGTCATATAAATAGTATAAATATATACACAGTATCAGATATAATATATAGACTATATTTATATACTATGTATTATATAATGTGTATATATGCCTAACTATACACTGTAAGTGTAAGGAAGTGAATTCACAAGAGGCTGAAATAAAGGGGGCATCAAATATTTATTAGGAAATATTCACGAACAATAAGATGGAGAGCCATTGGCTGAATGAATCCCCACAACAACATACATTATGTTTCTACACACAATTTATTAGTTTGAGGCAGTGTTTCTCTGTGTGACAGTCCTGGCTGTTCTGGAACTCACTCTGCAGACCAGGCTGACTTGAACTCAGAGATCTGCCTGCTTCGGCCTCCTGAGTGCTGGGGTCAAAGGTGTGTGCCACCACCACCCATATCTACTCACATTTTTAGTCCAGTGAGGGAATATCCTTAAGGTAATAAGGAAGAATGGAGAAATGAGAAATCACAATGGATGATAATTTAACAGAAGTTTTGAGAAGAGAATACGAAATCGTGAAGAGAGTGAGTGTTTCTACAGTGTGTCAGCCTTAAATGTTTTCCCATATACTGTTGCTTTGTAAAATTTTTATTGAAAATAGATTCTTCTGTTGTTCTAGTGCCAGCCTTAAATGTTAATGACTGGGCAGAATGACTGAAATAAGTCTTTTTCCATTCTACTGTGTTAACTGTGAGTTCGAGACCAGCCTGGTCTACAAGAGCTAGTTCCAGGACAGGCTCCTAAAGCTACAGAGAAACCCTGTCTCGAAAAACAAAAACAAATAAACAAAAAAAAATTATTTAACTATAACTTGAAATGTGTTCAATGACAGATCATAAGGTCTGAACTTCTGAAATCATATTTCTGATGTACAGCCCAGCTAATGTGCCCATCACTCTTCTGCCTGTTTCTGTAGCATCCTAAAACATTCTTAGGAGCAGGTTGAGAGATGATGTGAAGTCTCTGAAAAGTGAGTGTAGAGGATCTGGAGAGGGTTCAACCGCTAAGACCTAGCACTGCTCTCAGAGGTCCCACGTTCAGTTCCCAGCACCTACACCACGTGGTTCAGAACCACTTGGGACTTCAAGGGACCCAACACCTCTTTCTGACCTCTGCAGGCACTGCACTCCTGTGCACATAGCCTTCCCCAGACATACACATGCACAAAATTAAAAATAAAGGTAAATATTTTGGTAGTGAATGGTGATTGAAGAAAAAGCAGATGGATATGAGAACCCATATAGTTTTTTTACATATCCTTTCCTACATCTAAAAGTGTAGCTCCTTCCATCTCTATATGATATACCATGTGAACAGAGCTTCAAAGTTGATAAGATTAAATATTCATTCAATTTCCTATTTTGTATTCTAGATTTATATCCAATACATTTTTTAATTAATTAATTAGTTAAGTAATTAGTGTCTATGTGTAGTGTATGTGCGTGTGTAGGTGGGGGTGGGTGTACTTGCTGAAGTGGGAGGCCAGAGGTGGTTGTACAAGGTCTCTTTCAATTTCCTCTGTGTGTGTGTGTGTGTGTGTGTGTGTGTGTGTGTGTGTCACAGAGTCTCTCACTGGACTGACTGGCCAGTGAATCCCGGGATCATCTTGTCTCTACTTAACAGCTTTCGGGTTATGAGAATGGCCTGTATCTTTCACATGGGCTCTGAGATCCAAATCACATTCTTTGTGTTTGTGAAGCAAGCACTTTAACCATGGAGCCACCGCTGTAGCCCTTATACTCTTTTTAAAAAAGCATTCATTGCTCACGGTCCTGACTTCCTTGTTCATGATCTCCCTCCTTTTGCTCCTCATCAGGACCTTGGGAGCTCAGTCCAGTGCTCCTATGTGGGGTTCTGTCATTTTCTCCATCCAATGCCAGGTGAAGGTTCTCACTCAGGATGGTGTTTTCTATTTCCCTCCATTTGCATGCAAAATTCAAGATGTCATTATTTTTTACCGCCGAGTAGTACTCTAATATGTATATATTCCACACTCGTGCGTTTACCCATTGAGACGGTGGGACAGATCTAACGGGAAACCACCAAGTCCAGTTGGAATGGGACTGATGGAACAGGGGACCAAACCGGACTCTCTGAATGTGGCTGTTGGTAGAGGAGGACTGAGAAACCAAGGACAACGGCAATGAACATGACCTCTACAGCATGGACGGGCTCACTGTGAGCCTTGTCAGTTTGGTTGCTCACCTTCCTGGACTTAGGGGGAGCTGGGAGGACCTTGGACTTAACATAGTGAAGGGAACCCTGATGGCTCTTTGTCTTGGAGAGGGGTGGAGAGGGGGTATGGGTGGAAGGGAGGGGAGGGAAGGGGGAAGAGGAGGGAAGGAGATGGAAATCTTGAATAAAAAAAATGAGGAAAAAAAAGCATTCATTGTATACTTTATTATATTTGAAGCAGCATTTCTTTATGTATCCCTGGCTGGCTTAGGATTCTCTCTGTAGGCTAGATTGGCCTCAAACTTGCAATGATCCTCATAACTCTGTCTCCCAAATATTTGGAATATTGGCATGCACCACTACACTGACCTTCCAATATATATATTTTTTTGGTCAGGAAAGGAAATGAAAGTCTTTGTCTGAACTTTGAGCTTTCATGTATAAAGGAAGAGCATTGATTTAGATATTTTTCTCTTAGTAAATCTATATATATATATATATTTCATAGTTCTGTTATTTTTTATACTGTTGTTACTTTGAAAACAGAATAATAAAAATTTAAAAATCAATAATAGAGGCAGATTACATACCTAATTATGTTTAAGTTTTTTACATTTTTCAGAATCCTGTCTTTGTTACTATGTATTAGAAATACTTTATTCCATTTTTATCCTTTCACTTTTGGTATCCTGATGAATAAAAGTTCTTAATTTACAGTAGCAAAGTTTAATTGGTATATTATGCTATTCCTTTTTGATGAAGTCTTCTCTACTCCGAAGCTTTTCTCATATGTTTTCCTCTTAAAATCTTTATAATTTGACCTTCACCAGTAGCTCATAGATGTCCCTGGAATTAGTGACCATAAAATAAGATAATAGTCCTAAATAATTTTTTTGGTTTTTTTCGAGACAGGGTTTCTCTGCAGCTTTAGAGCCTGTCCTGGAGCTAGCTCTTGTAGACCAGGCTGGTCTCGAACTCACAGAGATCCGCCTGCCTCTGCCTCCCGAGTGCTGGGATTAAAGGCGTGCGTCACCACAGCCCGGCTCTAAATAATTTTTTGCATGTATATCCAATTGGGTCAGACGTGGTGCTGTGTGACTGTAATCCCAACTCTAGCAGAGTTGGGGCAGGAGGCTCATGTGCTCAAGGCCAGCTTGGAAGACACTGAAAGAACATGCCTGACTTTGTCTTATGCTTTAGGGATTTGCTCTTACTTTAAAGTTTAGAAAAATTTGGTTGGCATATTTATACATATTAATGAGATAACAATGTGATGCTTTGCTCCACATACACATTGAGTAGTGATCAACTAGCATCATGTCCAGCTTGCACGTGCATGCACGCATGCAAACACACACCTAAGGCTCAGACTGTCTTTGTTGATATACACATATCACCTCTGTTATGTGTTAAATAACCATAAACAAATGAGAATCATTCAGTCTTGTTTATTCTCAGTCGGGAGGTTTAGCCCTTTAGGATTGCAGAAGTCAACTGTACATCTTTGGCTTTGCTCACTTTGCTATATGACACCATCAGCATCAAAGACCAAATTGGGATCCAGAAAATGCCATCAGAACATATTTACGGTGTTCTTTCCTTTCTGGGCTCCTGATTTCTGTTAGATTTGGGGACAGTCATTCCTACGCCCTTGTCCACTCTTGGTTGTTTGGGAGGAGACGTTTTGACCATTTTATTCAATGTTGCAGTTTTTGCAGGATGGTTGATCTACTCAGAATTAGAAACAGAATTCTATATGAATTTTAATTAGCAATAGAGGCATCTAATCGGGAAGTTCAGAAAGCTAAACTAAGCTGTGCCTATCATCACCGCTAGCTGATTTACTTTAGCCGCTGTTGTAGGTGATTTGGCAGTTGCTCACCCATGTAGAGCATTTCAGTTCTAATTCTGATACCATTATTGGCCCTACCTCCTATATATGAACAGGCTACTGAGCCTTGATTTTCTCATGAGATTTATAATCATAATACACAGTAATATTAGTGGTCACATGACAGCATCAATGATTTTCCTTATATTCTCTTTTTCCTAAGAATGGACTCCTGATTCCAAAAGTTTGGATAGTCTTTTACAAAGTATTGGACTCACCCTTTCAGAACAGGAAATTAATGACCTGCTACAAAATCTGCCAGTTGGAGGTAAGCATTTAAGATAGATTTAGATTTTTTTCATAGAATATGTACTTCCATAAAAGGATCTTTGAACACTGGCCATTAACATTAAGAAAACACAAAATATGAAAGAAAATTTGGTCCAAAAGTGAGTGTGTTTTTTGACTCTTGACCTTTTCAAACTTTATTTTATTTTGGGTGGGAGTGTGATCGATGTCACTGCTAGACTCTGTTAGAAAAACACAGTGTTATTGAAGAAGTGGAGGGATATATGCAGGATGAAAGGGCTTTTGGCAAAGTAAAAGGGGGCTTGGGAAACAGAGAAAAGGAGAACATAGTCAGAAGTGAGGAATTTTTAAATAGCATTTTTGCTCTGAGTTCCCATTATATTTTTCAGAGACATTTAAGGGACCGAAGGGTTGAGGAGACGTAAGAGATGTTAGAGTCATTTCTTACATGAGATGGACAGAGTTCCCCAAGTGTCTCACAAGGACCCTGGGTTCATGCCTGGGCGAATAGTGCCCACACCTCTGCTCATGCTTTACTTTGTTTCTCTTTCCTAAGAGAAACTCCATGGTCAAAGACTATGTTCCCAGATACCTCATCTCCTTTGGTGAGCTAAAGTCTAAAATTTAGTTGAATTAGGGGTAAATCAACTACCAAACTAAATAAGTGAAAGTTAAATACGTTTAACTTGAGACCATTTCAGTCAGGGCTTCCTACGAGACATAACCCAACCTGTGATCTCAGACACATCAATACTCGCTCATGTTGTCTACGTCTCATCTAATTCTGTCTCTGTAAAGGATAGGAAGTGTTCTTTAGAATGCATTTTTGTTTATTCTTTCGTTTTTATTGCTTTCAATCTACCAAACAGAATATGTCTCATTTAATTATGTCCTTCGCTTGCAGTGAGAGATACAATCACTAGACAAATGCAGTCTTCATGGTGGCTCCATCAATTTCTAAAGCAGCAAATTATTTTTAAACTCATAGATCTGTCTTAAATTATGATAGAGTTGGTCTTTCTCACACTGTCACCATGAACTGGACTATGAGGAAAAAATATATGCTTATTTTGTGGAAACATCCTTGCCTTTGATTCTAATTCATTTTCAAACAATTTAAGGTTAACCAAGACTATTGAGAAAAATTATTAGATAATCTTCTTCTTCTAAATCAACAATAGAGTTTTAAACATTCTGCTTACAGTGACCTGACCATCCGAGGTGTTACTAGGATGGCGTGAGGCAAAGTGTGTGTACTGAAGTCTCCTGAAGCATGGGGTGTGAGGTGAAGGGTGTGTACTGAAGCCTCCTGAAACAGGGGCTCAAGCCTAGATCCACAGTGAAGTGAGAGGAACAAAAGGACCTTGACCGCCACATTTGTAGTAAAATTTAGCACATCAAAGAGATGTAATTTATGAGAGAAGACCACCTGTATCTGAAATGTGCCCTACCCAGGCATACATTGATATAAATTAGCCCCACACTTAGTGGTTTTACCTCCTTATGTCTGAACACTGCCAGTGACTCAGGAAAACAGGTTTTTCACTTTCCTGACCTCACTGGCTCTGGTATAGAGATAACTTGTAGACTATTCTGTATCAGTAGTAGGTCCAGGAGGGAAAAAAGGATCTGTTTGGCCCAGGTTTAACCACTTATGAGCAATATATAAATCTGCATATAACAATATGTTTTTCTTAACATGTATTTCTGTTACTGATATATGCATATAATATGTGTACAAATATTATAATGTGACATTGAATATTGAATTATCTACAATCTCCATTTAAAATTTTTCAGGGCATAAAAAATGTTTTACATAATACTATAGTATATCACTTGCAATTTCAAGTAACTTACCAATACTGGAGATATTTTGTTTTTTCTTGTGATAAAATATAGCATATGAAATATGAAAGATCATCTACTTGTAACATAATTCTTTTCTTTTGTGTATTTCATGCTAATATCTTTTCATGGCTTGTTTTTATAAATTTCCATGGACTATGCATTGTGATAATATGCTGATTATTAGAATTGAAAGATTGGCTTCAAAATTATAAGTATTTTACTCACAAAATCAAATTATCTAATCAAGTTATTCAGATCTCAGTAGAATGAGAGATAATCTAGATTAAACAATCATGAATGGTAAACTCAGTTTTAAATTTCATTCTTTTTTTAGAATTAAAAAAGTTGATTCTCCAAAGTCTTAAGAATTCAATAAAAAAGAATTCACCTTAATCTGTACATGTACATTGTTAGAATTTCACTTTCCCTTATGACAATGTATAAAGACCAATGTTTTAAGAAGCATGTCTATATGTAGTGTGTTTATGTCATGTTAAGTCATCCCTTGTGTTCTCTGGGGAAAACATAGGCTAACATTGAGTTGCTAATAAATGCTTTTGAATTTCTTTAATGTTTCAAATTTCTAAATGAATATTACTTATACATTTTCTTACAGTTCATGGGAAAGTGGAAGCAGACAAGTTTTTGGATAAAGCAAAAGCTTTTATTAGTAAGTAAGCTACTCTTTAAATGTCTTTGCTGATGGATGATGGGAAGTGTTTGACAAGAAAGGCTGCGGACAGGCTGGATTAGCAGACACAATGGTCTCAGCTGTTCCTCCCTCACCTTTTCATTAGCTGCCCTTCCCCTCTGCCAGCATTTGCTTATTTGCTGAAATCTTTCTATTGTTTTCTAGAGTTTGAACATAATCCAAACAGCTTTCCTTGTTTGCTCATCTTTTGAGAGTTTCTGTGGAGAGATGGTCCCTTGGTGTCCTCTACTCCACTGACCTGTGGAGAGATGGTCCACAACTCCACTGATCTGTGGGGAGATGGTCCATAGTGTTTTCTACTCCCGTGTTCAGTGGAGAGATGGTTCACGGTGTCCTCTGCTCCAGTGTTCAGTGGAGAGATGGTCCACGGTGTCCTCTACTCCATTGTTCAGTGGAGAGATGGTCTACGGTGTCCTCTACTCTACCGTTTGTGCAGTAGAATAGTTATGGAGTAGAGAATCTTTGAACAGATTATCTCCCACTGAAACCTCTGTAATCTTTTCTTAACCAATACAAATATGACGCTCCAACTTTCCACCTTTATGTGACAAAACACTTGACAAGAGTTTAGATCTTTAACAACTGAGTTAAATTCTCTGTTAGTATGACAGTTTGAGTGTAAGAAAGTGCCAATAGTTATTTATTTAAAAACAGTGAGTAGAAAAATTTAACATTGGACAGGGTCAAATTATTAGTGACACTATAAAGTAAAAATCATGTTATTCAGGTCAAAAAATAATACATACAATAAATGGTGGTGGAATACATAAATTTCCCATCTACAATTGAATATGTTGGCTAATTATTAAAACAAATTGCTTTTCTTTGGGGAAGACTTGAACCAATTAATAAAAGTTTTTTTGACAGGCTGGAAAGATAGCATAGGTGTTAAAAGCTAGTCTCACAGTCAGAAAAAGTTCTTCGTGGCTTTTTGTTTGCTCTGAGACAGGGTTTCATGTAGACTAGGCTATCATCAACCCACTGTGCAGCTGAGGTAAGCCTTGAACTCCTGGTCCTCTTACCTTTCTACCTCCTAAGTGCTGGAATAACAGGTGTACACCACCTCCACACATGAAGATGCTTGTTTATTAATATTAAAAGATGTATTCTATTTGTGATTCACCATAGCTCTATGTAAATAAATGTGTTTCTTTTTGCTTAGGGATGATGCGTTGCCAGAAAGTGAATTTTTCACCATTTTGTGAAATGATTACTCTCTAATATTAGTGATTGTGTGTTTTCGAAGGGAAAAGGATTTATAGTGATGACATGAAGAGAGTTCTGGGAGACATGAGGATTGAGGTCACAGATGAAGAGCTCAAGAGCCTCCAGGACTTGCTGTCTTTTGATGGTGAGCTCTGGAAACACTTCTCAGACCACCGGAGAGCTTCCCTGCAGAGCCTGTGAATAGGTTCTAGATTTGTGCTTATTCCTGCTGAAAACTGCTAGAAATAGTTAGAAAAGTCAGGATATTTTTGCTTAGATATAGTAAGGAGGCCACTAGTTAGTTCCCGGCTGCTTAGCCCTGAAACAGTCACACAGAAACTGTATTATTTAAATCACTGCTCGGCACATTAGCTCTAGCTTCTTATTGTCTAACTCTTACATCTTAATTTAAGCCATCTCCATTAATCTGTGTATCACCATGAGGTTGTGGCCTACCAGCAAAGTTTCAGCATGTCTCTCTGTCTCCGGTGGCAGCTCCATGACTTCTCTTTTGACTCTGCCTTCCTCCTCCCAGCATTCAGTTTAGTTTCCCCCTGCCTAGCTCTGTTCCCCTATAGGTTTGCTAAAGGCCCAAAGCAGTTCCTTTATTAACCAATGATATTCATAACATACAGAAGGGAATCCTACATCACTTAGATTTGTGTGTCATCCACCACACCCTTCAGTCATATGCTTTGTCATCTGAATGCAGGAAACAGTCCCCTTTCAAACAATGGCAGCAATGGACCCTAGGAAGACAAAGAAAGCTGTGGCTATGAATAAGAGAAAGAAAGGGCAGGAGGGGGAAGAAGGGGAGGAGGAAAGGGAAGAAGAAGATTAGGAGGGGAGGGAGAACAGGGAAGGTGAAGAAGGAGAGGAGGGTGGGCTTGAACATAATAGTGCTTCTCTCAGCTGCCAATCCCTCAGTTCTCAAAATTCTATATATGTGCATATATATGTATGTGTATATATGTGTGTGTCACAGTTTTCTTTCCTATTACTCTATTTTATTATGATGAGATTGAACACACTCATATAATTAAACTTAGATATCTTACAGAAATAATGAAAGAGTTGAGCTCACATCTCCATTCTAACATGGTTTCTTCCTTTTTTTAAAAACATAGCTTCCAGCAATGTATTTCAAAACAGAATGTTAGATGGTGTGCTGTCTATGAAAGGTACGTGAGGAGCATGGTAAGAAAAGCAGAATCATCTGAATCTTTACGGGATGTGAGTCTTATCTCTATTCCGTGGTCCAGATTGTCTATTCAGTTATTTCCAGCATGTTTTTATAAGTACTGTCTAGATCACAGCCTTGCGCAGAGACACCCATTCTTCACCACACACAAAATACTTCTGTGCTGGGCATGGTCATGTACACCAAACACATCTAGCGTTTAGAGACAGAGGCAGGGCTCATGAGTTCACAGCTAGACTGGGCCCTACCTCCAAAACCATAAACACACAACAAAAAGCCACTTCAGCCTGGTCTATTTCCAGGCCAGGGCTGCATAGTAACACCTTGCTAAAACAAAACAACAACCCCCAAAACCTAGCCCAGCCACTGTCTGTACAGCTTCCAACTAATGTCACTCTAATTACCTCTGCAATCAACAACAAATTATTTCAAGATGTGCCATATAATCAATACTCTTCCTTGCACCTTTTAAAACTTCAGTTGCCCCAACCTTCTTACATATATCTATGCTATACTATAAAAGCTGGTCACAGTGACCTGTAAACCAGCACACACTTCATGAAACAGATTCCCAGATGTCATTTCGTGAATTATTTATAAGGCAGGTATCTGACTACGGAAAGATTAAGGAAGATAATTCCATTCTGATTCACACACAGAGGACAACTTGTGGTGGGGAATTGGTTCTCTCCTTCCACATATTGGTTCCAGAGATTAAATTTAGGCCCCCAGACTTGGACACAAGTGTCTTTACCCAATGACCCATGTCGCTGTCCTGTTTCTGGTTTTTATATTGGTTATTAAATGCTCTTAGATGGAATAAATGGAAGTTAAGACAGAAAAGTCTTCTCCATTTAATTGCATTTTTTCTCTCTCTTCATTACAGTAACAGCTAACCCTTTCAAATCAGATTGCCCACATGCAAAAATACACTTCGTGTGTCTCAAACTCATTTTCTTTTTTTTTTTTTCATGGTTTTTTTTTTATTAAAGATTTCCATCTCCTCCCCCTTCCCTCCCCTCCCTTCCACCCATACCCCCACTCCACCCCTCTCCAAGACAAAGAGCCATCAGGGTTCCCTTCACTATGTTAAGTCCAAGGTCCTCCCAGCTTCCCCTAAGTTCAGGAAGGTGAGCAACCAAACTGACAAGGCTCACAGTGAGCCCGTCCATGCTGTAGAGGTCATGTTCATTGCCGTTGTCCTTGGTTTCTCAGTCCTCCTCCACCGTCAGCCACATTCAGAGAGTCTGGTTTGGTCCCCTGTTCCATCAGTCCCATTCCAACTGGACTTGGTGGTTTCCCGTTAGATCTGTCCCACCGTCTCAATGGGTAAATGCACTCCTCACGGTCCTGACTTCCTTGCTCATGATCTCCCTCCTTTTGCTCCTCATCGGGACCTTGGGATCTCAGTCCGGTGCTCCTATGTGGGGCTCTGTCATTTTCTCCATCCAATGCCAGGTGAAGGTTCTATGGTGATATGCAAGATATTCATGAGTATGGCAACAGGATATGTACATTTCTGGCACCCTCTCCTCAGCTGCCCAAGGACCTAGCTGGGGGCATCTTCCTGGACACCTGGGAACCCCTCTAGAGTCAAGTCTCTGCCAACCCTAGAATGGCTCCCTTAATTAAGATATATAATTCCTTGTTCCCATATCCACTTTTCCTATATCCCAACCATCCTATTCCCCCAAGCTCTTCCCATCCTCCACTTCACACTTTTCTCTCCCCATTCCCCCATCCCCCATCCCACCCCACCCCTATGTTCCCATTTTTTGTCCAGCAATCTTGTCTACTTCCAGTATCCAGGAGGATAACTATTTCTATCCTTGTATATTTTCTAAGGAGGAGAAGTTAAGCTTGATAATTTGGACGATGCCCTGAAAAACCTTGGAGTGGAGCTCACGCCAAAGGAGCAAGAAAGATTAATGGAGTATCTGCCATCTAGTGAGAGTTGTAAGTCCCTTCGTGTCTTAGAGGAGAGCATTGCACATGCAAAGCTAGGCAGAAACTACTAGTCATGTGACCACGGCTTCTTCACAGGACTGTAGGTGCCACAGTCACATGCTGAGAGAGAGAACCTTCCCCTGCTGGGCTGCCTCAGCCCTCGGTTAGAAGTTAATGCTGAAACACAAATGAGCGCAGGTGTTTTCACAGCTGGAAGCAGCCTCACCAGGACCAGAATAAAAACTGTAATCACTGTTATCAGTAATCCTCCAAATCTTGTCCTGGGGCTACTAATTATTGCACTCCCATTTTACAGTATTTTATACAAAATATTTAGGTTCACATTTTCATGAGATCCTCTTGCTATTTGCTGGAAAGTCAGTTCTTCAACTTCATCCCAGAATCTTCCCTAACTGAAACAAAACAAAACAAAACAAAAACAGATTTCTAGTGTATTTTGTCTGTAAAGAATTGTTTGTCTTCAGAGTGCCTCAGATCTTTAGATCTCGATTAATCATAGTCAACACTTAATGTTAAACATTTTTTGGCCGTTTGGCTAAGATCTAATGTAAGAAAAAATCTACTATAAAATGTCTCTTAATTCTACATTCTCAAAAGGGCCACATTAAATACTGAAGGCTTTCCCTCATTTTTCACTAAAATTGGATTCATTTTCCCTCCAATATGTAGAATTTAAATATAAAATCTATGGTTTATGTTCTTGAGCTCAATAAAGAGGTAAAGATAAAAGACAAAGGTGAAAAGTTAATGGATCTTGAATTATCTCTTCTTTTGTGTCTTCTGGTTTGTTTTATATGTGACATCTTTGAAGTTAACACCTAATTTTGAATTTTCTCGTAGCTCATGGAAAAATTTCACTCAATCAACTGCTAGATGCAGTGGCAGAGGTTATAGGTGAGAATTAATTCTAATTATTGTCCCTTGTGCTATACTAAATTACTTCCGGAGGCTCTCTTCTGTCATGTCTTTTTGTTCTATCATTTTATCATCTCGGTTCAGAAAAAATTTAATTATCTTGAATACCAACTGGCAAGCTACAACTCTTAGGCCAAATAATTTGGGGGGAGGCATTTTCTTGCACCATACCCACCTCCGTTAGCTTATGTACTACTGATGGCTTCTTTCACGCTGTCATGATAAAGCTAAGTAGCTGTGATGTTGATTTCATGTTCTGTAAAGCCTAAACTATCTACTATCTTTCATAAGGGTTTTCCTTCTTTAGACAATTGTGATTTACCAATAGAGTGAACAGAGGAAATTATTGTGACAGTCTCTTACACTATAAGTCGTCCTGTGAATGATAAGTTATATGAACACTCTAACAAATGTCCATGCAGTGCCTTGACAGACTTTCTCTGTTCTCTAAGATATACTCTACACTATACCTTAGTTCATATAATGTGAACACCAAGAAGGAATTTTTTTTTGGTTGCAACCAAAACTGTCGGATTTAACATTACGTGAGATAGCCCAGAGTATGCAGAATGGAAAGGTTTGGCCGCAGTCAAAATGCTGTGAGCACACGATTGTATTAAACCATTTTAAGACAATGCAAGAAACAAGTGAAAATGTGCTAAGTTCATGAGGTTGGGGTAGAATGCATGAAAGGACCCCTCTATCTAAATCTAGGGCAGACACTGAACCGAGCTTCCGAGTCTGTCAGCCGAATCAGCCTTCCTTGACAACATTGGTTACAAGGCCCTGAACGCAGTTAAGCAATTGGGGCTGCAGATGAATCATATTCTGATCAATTTTTTTCTTTTTTTAAATTCTCCTTTCATAAAAATGCAGAGATATGCCTGGTAAGTAGTTGTAGGTTGCCAACAAATATATAAACTATGAAGCAGAAATAGCAGATTTTCTTAATTTCTTAGTCAAATTAAATACGCTGTGGGGCAGAAGCACCTTGCACTGACCTAACTTCTTAAGTGGTCAGAACCAAAGATAACAACATTCGTAATGAAAGAAAAGTAGAAGTAGGGAGTTGCATCAACTATCCATAGCCTTGGAAACAACTTAGAATCTCCAAACTGTGTGCCTGTGACTCTGTCCCTCAACTAAAGCTCCTGTATTGTGAGGCATAGTGTATGGCCCATCTGAGGATGCGACAGTCGCGGGCCACTTCTTTGTGAAGCTTTTGAAGCCGCTGGTTAATAAGCAAATGTTGGTTTCCAAGCTTTAGAGATGTTCATGTCGCATATCCATTCTTGCCTCCATTCAGTGTCTTTGTTTTTAAGGGGACGCAGTTAATGTCAAAGACATAAAAGATACTCTGGAACAAATGGGACTAGAGCTCACAGAGGAGGAATGCTTCTACGTGGTGAGCATGCTTCCAGTTAACGGTAAGCATTTCGAAAACCAATATAGCCTTTAGGAAGCCACATGAAACCCTACTGGTTTGTAAGCTAATTAAAACCATACTTGTTTTTGAGAAAAATAACTTGAACAGAGGTTCCCTCCCGTAGGTAAGCAATGCTATTCTGGAAGGCATGGGTTATTAAGTGAAAATCTTAGTGTTAGGTTCAGGTTCCCCCTCTGTGAGTAATTGGTCAGGGAGGCTGCAGAGACCCCCCCCTCCAAACAATACAAATACTGCCATTGTTTGTGGTTGCCCACCTTAGCTAGGAGGTAAAACGTTTAGGCAGAGGGACACCACACGTTTTGTTTAATTCTCTTAAAGTTCTGTAACTACTTATGGTTGAAACCATAAAAAAATAGACACTGCCATGCAGTCCCATTTTTAGAAAGAAATCCCAGATGTTTCTTCTTCTTCTTCTTCTTCTTCTTCTTCTTCTTCTTCTTCTTCTTCTTCTTCTTCTTCTTCTTCTTCTTCTTCTTCTTCTTCTTCTTCTCTCCTCCTCCTCCTCCTCCTCCTCCTCTTCTTCTTCTTCTTCTTTTTTTTTTTTTTTTTTTGGTTTTTCGAGACAGGGTTTCTCTGTGGCTTTGGAGCCTGTCCTGGAACTAGCTCTGTAGACCAGGCTGGTCTCGAACTCACAGAGATCCGCCTGCCTGTGTCTCCCGAGTGCTGGGATTAAAGGCGTGCACCACCATCGCCCGGCCCAGCTGTTTCTTTACAGTTTGGAATCATCTGTGTCTTCAGTCATTTATCTAGCATTAGATAAAGGATGTCGATTTGTTTTCTTATTCCAGTGGGAAGATATTTTCAGGATTCCGGGGGATTTTATGTAAAGGTGAATGGTTGGGAAAGTCCTGGATGAAAAGCTGGAGGAATTTAATGAAGGACAGGGAAGAATTAAGACACCTCTGCTTCACTGTAGCAGCGTGGATGCCTACAATATTCTCCCAGGGTCTAGGAAGCCGTACTCAGAACTTTTTTTTTATTTGTCTTGTTTTTTGTTTTTGTTTGTTTTTGCCTTTTGGAAATAGAACATCCCTTTCCTGGGGTGAATCATGAGGTTAATGCCTGATTTCTGTCCTTGCAGCCAGTGGCATGGTGTACCAGAACAGGCTGCTGGAGAATGTGCTCGCCTCTAAAAGTAAGTGGGTGTGGAAGGCTCATGACCGCGAGTGTCTCTGTGTTCTCCAGGTTCAGAACCTGCAGGACGTTGATGACATTTACATAGTTTCTGCGTAGATTTTACCACATATACTCTTGAACCATTCTTTTCATTCAAAAGGCTTTTTAATTAATATTTTAGGAAATTGTACAATAGTCACCCACCAAGACCTCTTCATGCATGTCTCTCATTACACTTTGCTCTCATCCTTTCTTTCCATTGCTGCCCTTGTCCTCTGTCCTCCCATCTGCTCCCTCCTTTTCTCCTTGTTAGTCCCCTTTCGGCTTCCATATCACACATACTCCATAGTCAGCTCTTTTCCCACTGGGTTAAGATAGCCTCCCTCTCTCTCCTTCTAGTTTCGTGACCTACACACACACACACACACACACACACCAACAAATACCTATATTACACACACACACACACACACACACACGTATGTTCATGTGTGCATGAATATTTAGGGGAAAAGTAAGGAAAAACCCAATACTAGTAAATGTAGAGAAAAGAGGAAAGACTGGTGGAGACAGCTGGAAAAAGAAAATAATCTAGAAATAGGAAAAAGAAAAAAAGCCTTCAAATTAAAAAAAATGTATAGATGTAACTACAAGAATATTTAAAGAATAACAGATATGTTAAAACACAGTAGAGTAAAAGCCCTGTAATGTAGTACACAGTAATGTGTAGTAACAGAAAGCTTGGAATCATAAGGGAAAAAACAAACTACAAAAGGTATGGAACAGGGAAGGTTAGAGAACCTTCCCCTGGTCCTCAAAAGTTCAAGGCTAAGAAATACCTAAAATAAGCGTTCCTCGTCCTTAGCAATTATGGAAATACAAATTAAAACAACTTTGATTCCCATCTCGCTGTAGTCAGAATGCCTACAACAAAACTAACAGCAATGCTGGGGAGTAGAGGGGAGTCCCTCACTCGCCATCCGTGAGAATGCAAACTGCTGCAGCCACTCTGGAAATCAGTGTGGAGACGCTTCAAAGACCTAAAAATAAATAGAGCTTTTGTTCTTTAAAAGGCACCTTATGCCACCAGCGATTGTGACAACCTATGTAAAATAAGCAGCAAGCTTTCACACACATGTATCAGACTTTTTAAAAATGTGTAAAAATGAAACAGTCCCCAGCCCTGTCAATGATAGCAAACAGTGGAACTCTGTGCATCACTAGAATATGAAGTGACTGAGAACTTTCAAAAGAGACTAGGTAAACTTACAGAAATTTAAATGCACGTGTGTTTGTCTGCAGCTATTCCACTGAGGTGTGGCGGGGGTAGTGTTTACTGGGTCACTAAACCTTACACACACACACACACACACACACACACACACAGTGTTATTGCGATCAGTACTGTTTCTCCTAACAAAAACTTGGAAAAAGCCTAAGTATTCATCTACACAGCAGGTGACTATGTAATGGTTCACTGTTGTTATAGAACAATAGGTAGCGAGATGAATGAAGTGTTCCATGCTTTGGTATGAACAGACATGAAACTACGGGAAGAATGCAAATGAAAGTGGCAGGAGGAATTCACAATGTGGTTCATGTAAGCTGTTACAGCTGTGCAAACCAGCTCCCATATACACGTGACAACTACCTCCCACATACACATGGAAACCATCTCCCACACACATGTGAAATATCCCTAAGAATTTGAGCACACTGAATACAGTAGATTCCTCCTAGGAAAGGGGGTGGGAAAATAATGAGGATAATCTCCCTGCTTTGTTTAGGAACTGTTTGTTCCTAAAGCTGGTTGGGTTCTGTAGATGTCAATCATATTATCATGAAGATCTTGCAAACCTGTAATGCTTTTAATTTAACAAACAAGTCAGAAGATTGCTTCTAAATTCTTAGGTAAACTCTGGGGAAAGTACTGTGTGGTCTTCTCTGGATTGGAAGCAAGAATTCACCCTCCTATTAGATGCGTTTGTGTGACTTTCGTGTTCTCACTTATGGAAGTGGTACATAACCTTCAGCACTTAGCTATACAAACTGATCCCACACCCTAGAAGGGCTCCAAAGTAAGGGTTTTAATTCCACATTCATACTGGCAGTCCTTGTACAACTAACCACACAACACTGGGCGGGAGCCTGACAGGCACACCATGACAGTAATGCACAGCTTGTGTTGTATTTTGTGGTCATTCGATCTTACTTATATTCCTCTCTTTTTCCAAAGATGGGATTGTGGATGTTGCTAGCATTGATATGATTTTGCAAAACATGGACATGAAACTCACAGAAATGGAGAGAGAAGATTTGATAGAGAAACTGCCTGTTGATGGTGAGCATGTAAATCTAAATGCTTGTGAAAACTTGAGAATACGCGCGTCCATATGGTGAACTCTGAAAAGCGATTTCCCACTAAGGAGACGACACTTACAAAAACAGACATTGAACTCGCAATAACAGAAAGTGGTATTCTTTCTTATTATTTTATTAATATATGCCAGAAACTCCTTTAATTTAAATCCACGGGATTGCTAAGAGAGTGGCTAGAACTGTTACCAGGACTAGAAAAAAAATCAGATAGTTGGGGAAAAGTAGCCTAAAAACGTCTGGGTGTAGTTAAGTCTGGGAAAATAGGAAATAGCACTCAAAACTAGAGCATCTTACCATAAGAGACAATGACTGCAGCCATATATATGATCATGCTTCTCACTTTCTCAGCATCAAGGGCCTTCAAACATTCAAGCAATCATATTTGGAATGCTACCTTATTATAGAGCTACATAATGTCCCTCTTCGCAGCCCAAACACTGCAATGGTTTGCCCATATTATCAATCAACCTCTTTAATAACTTAGAAGCAAATTCTGAAGCACGGTTAAAGCTGAATTAGTGTTTAAGTGTAGTAGATCAAAGAAATTGCTTAAAGAATAAAGAAGCCATTCATGAAAGAGAACATTTTGTACTATTCAGTTAATGTGAAATGTCTAGAATTGGTCACAGAGCAGAAGTGGGGTGAAGTGGTGGCTACACGCTAATGCATGTGAGGTTTGAGGTGATGAAAGTGTTCTTAGATCCTGGGCATGGGTGTGTGGCTCTGTGCACACCAAGAACTTGCAGCTAGTTTGAGCATAATTCATACACCATAAAATGCAACTGTGTAATGTGAATTATTTGCACATAAGTCTTTTAAAAATATTGATCATAACCTGAAGAAGGACGCTTAAAAGAAATCCCACACTAGCTCAGAACTGAGAATAATAGACGGTTATTTATTTAGGGGTAGACTCACAAATCAGAATCCTCTGCTGGAAGGGAGAAGAGAAACCGGATCCCACAGATGGAAAAGAGACCAGATGCACACTTTACATGGGCATAAATAGTATAAGAGGCCACGCCCCAGTGGGAGGGTAGCTACTGGCAGTAGAATTTCCTACAGCAGTAACCTGCTTTACTTTTTAGTTAAAGGGGAAAATGAGAAACAAATCTTCTCCTCTTTGGAGCTTTAGTGATACTGTGGACAATTGATATTCTGTTCTGGTCACTTTCAGTTGTCAACAGGATGATTAATAAAATCTCACATTATTAGGGGCATGTTTGAGTTAATGATCTCAATTATCAGTTTCTAAATTACATAAACATGGGCTTAAATTTTTATTCACAATAGAAAACCAGAAAATTATTTTGCAGAGAGCACTTCTTGGACATTTTTGGTTTGCAACGAAGGAAGAAACATCTGAGATTCTAAGCTGCCTAAGTTTCCAAGCAAATTCTAGATGTGCATCATGCTTTCATTGCAATTCTTTCTAAACTGGTTTTACAAATAAATATTGAGCATCTACTTTATGAAATATGTTAATCCTTGGGGTGATTATTTCCTTCTGTATGACAAAAGAGTAACAAACTGGAGACCAAAAAATGTCAACTCTTTACATAAGGATATCAGTTTAAAATCCATATTGAAACATTATTATTATAGTACATTCAATTTTTTAAATCCTGTGCCTGTTCTTGATGTTGGAAGAGTTTACAGAATTAACAGTTTTCTGGGGCATAACCATCCAGCAGACTCTATGGGAGAAGGTAATTTAATATTGTCATTTACCCTTGACAGTTGCAAGATAAATTTCCTATCTCATAATAGATTGTGCTCTGGTAATCATGATTTATATTTCTAGCTCACAAGACAGAAATCATGGGATAAAATAATAGTCTACAAATATTACATTTTATCTATTTCTTACTTTATTGAGTATCAATATGTACATTTATATTGGACATGTGTATTTTCTTACCAGATACTGACAAGGCTGAATTGAGAACGTTACTGAATTTGTTGAAAGCTTATACTGGTGAGTACCCACTCTGATGTGTATTAATGTTTAAAATAACTGCTCAAGTTATGCAGTTGGTATATTTTGTCCTATAACTGTTTCAACTAATAGGTTCTCTAAAAATCTTATTTGAAGCTCTGTCTTAGACTTTATAATAAAATTTAAAAGAAGATTGAAAGACCTACTTTTCATAAATCAATAATATTTACTTCACCAGGTTTCAAATAACCCTTGTCTTGATGTCCATAGGAAATAACAGTGTCGCTATGCTCACTTAACTAAAAATCACCCTATTAATTTCTTCTTCCAGAATTATAAATCTCTCATTCTAGTTTGCTGAAAACTCTTATCTAAAAGTACTGCTCAGCTGGATTAGCCTCACACAAACTCATCACTAAGAGAATATTCCTTTTATACAATTAAGGAACGCTACCCTGTGGTTTCCCTCATGAGTCTCTGTAGTTGAAGGTGATTTTTCCAGTTACTGCTTGAAGTTGAAGATGAGGTAGAACAGATGGGTTTGCTATGACCAGATATAATGAGATTATTCTCCAAATGGCCAGAGGTTAATGTTACTATTTTTCAAAAGGACTAAAGATTGATGTCAATGATCTACCAAGACTTCTGAGAGAAATGGGGATTGAACTCACCGACAGAGAAGAGGAGATGTTATTTCAAGCCCTCCCAATGGATGGTGAGCCACAAAAACACCTTTTCAAGGGACTGGATGCCTAGGGGTCTTTGCATAGTTTTCTAACCTTATCTCTTCAATTATTTCCTCTAAGAAGTGCTGAAATGAATGGGAAAAATGCATTCCCTGTCATAGAGCTTTAATTTGAGTCTCACCAAGCTCTTCAATAATTCTGCTGTCAGAATTGATTAATTGCTGCAGTGTGACCCACTCAGGTGACTGGGCTCTAAATCCACAAGAGAGAGAACAAAGGGGAGTGAGTGACCAGGCCACATAAAGGCAAGAAGGGAGCAGGAGCGGAAAGAAGGAAATGGAGCTAGTATCTGCACATCTCTCCATCGGTTTTCTCACCATCTATGTTTTTATCACTAAGAGAATTTACTTTTTAAAAGTTATGTTTATTTCATAGGACATTAGGGAAGATTTCTCTTTAAAAGGCTTTAAATGTTACTTACTGGAACTAGCCAGTTGCTCAGTAACTGTGTGACTTGTTTTTCCACGGGAGATACATTTCACTTTTTTTCTTATAGATGCTGGGATGGTGTATCATAACAGAATGGTGGAAGAAGTGAAGTCTATGAAAGGTTTGTGAGACGTGGGATTGGCAGGAACGTCTGCTGGAAAGCCAGCACGTGCATTTATGACAGTCAGTTTATGTGCCTGTGTCTCTATATTTAGATTTCCCATCTTCTACATGCAAGACTCTGATATAATCATCCATATTATATCATTACAAGATGTCCATCCTTGAACCTTTTAAAATTGCATCCTCAGATAATCATGCAAAAATCTAACTACACATAGAATGTAATATAGAAATAATACCTTTTTATCCTATGTGAATTCACCCTCCAGCAATTTGGAAGGATTGTTTATTTAATTTTATTTCACTAATCAAAAAGTCTTCATTATGTTTTTATATATAATTCCCTCCCTAAATGCAGTTAAAAGGGAATGAGGAAGAAAGCATGATTGTGGCTTAGCCTCCTTCTTGCTGCTTCCCTCAGAGACTAGGAAGGAAAGAGCAATGCCATCAAGTTTTGCTTCTTGGCGTGTGATGAGAGAAGTCTCTTTCAGGTCTCAGCCTGACCTCCTAAAATGTCAGTTAGCAGGTCCCTTGTGGATTTTTGTAATGATGAATGTATTGTCAGTGATAATCAGGTGGAGAAAGTGGTTATTATTTTTACTATATCTCCAGCTATACCAGTGAAGCCAAACTTGACAATGGGAATCTTGAGCTGTCATTCTCAGTGCCACCGTGACCTTACTTCTGAGGAAGGCTTACCCAGGGTTTCCTCCAGCGCCCCATGGAGACAACTCTATCCTTGATGTGCCCTTTCTTCATTGCACGGCTCAGTATTAAAGCTATATAACCTGAAGCAAAAACACAGTCCCAGGCAATGCTTCAAGCTTAGACTATTTCTGTTATAAATCCTGACTTGTTGAGCTAACTTTCAGTGTTCATTCACTGCTACAAATAAACGATACATTTATACTTATTGTGCTAAATTATAAGATTAAAATCTTAGGCCTAAGTATATATGTTTTTGGAACCATTAGCTATTTTCTTCAAAATATTTTTTTTTATTTCTTTCCCCAGGAGGAGTGGTTAAAGTCAATAACCTAGACACTGTTCTGGGAAGTCTGGGCATTGAACTCACAGATAAAGAGCGGGAAAATCTGACAGAAAATCTACCACTTACGGGTGAGTGTCGTGTGACACAGCAGATGTCAGTGTGAATGCCATGTGCCACAGTGGATAACAGTGTGAGTGTGAGTGTCGTGTGCCGCAGTGTGTATCAGTGTGAGTGTTGTGTCACTCCAGGCTGGCCTTGAACTTACACCATCTTCCTCTCAGCCACTCCCATCCAGAGAGAACAGTCCTGGATGGTCATGTAGGCATTTACAGTCTGACTGTAGAAACAGATCACCTTATCTGGTGCAGTCCCCATGACTAATGCCTGGTAGTTGTTTATAACTGGGTTACATTTGATTATCTTTTCATCCCAAATCTATCAGTTAAATGAAACGCCTTTAGGTTTCAGCTTACTTGTATGATAATTCTGAGTTCTGAAACAACCGTGGACTAATGGCCGCCTATTTATTTTAATCTTAACAAAAGAGTAAACTAATTTTTATTTTAAAATGGTTAAAATTAAAACATCTATTGTGTTTAAATGCAGTAGAGGTATTCTCTCTAGTTCAGGATGAAATGAAGAGAAGGAGGCAGAATAAGCCTGGAAACCTTGGCAAATGAATGGAAGGTGAACTGACTAGACAGAGCGAAAGCGAATCAAATTGCTGTTTCTACTCGGAAAGAATAGAAATTTGTTAATAATTGCCTAAACCATGTGTACATCCTGTGATTTCAGAGTAACCAGCACATCATCTCTAGAAAAAAAAAATCACATGACTATAACTACGTCTAATTAGTACAAATTGATTAGGACTATGTTCTCATTACTTACCTTCCTTAAGTGAGATACCTATGTTCCCAAAAGCACTGTGCCGCTGTTTTGTTCCCAGTTAACAAGGGGTGTGTGTGTGTGTGTGTGTGTGTGTGTGTGTGAGAGAGAGAGAGAGAGAGAGAGAGAAGGAGAGAGATGGGAGAGGAGAGAGAGTGATTGTGTGCAGGTAAAGGTTGATGTCAGATGTCTTCCTTAATCGCTTCTCTGCGGGATGCAGGTTCTCACTGGCCTAGAGCTGACCAATTAGGGCTAGACTGGCTAGCCAGGGAGCTCCAGGGACCTTCCTGCCTCTTTCTCTTGAGTTCCAGGACTTCGTGCTCAGGCAGCATGCCTGGCTTCTTACATGGGTGGTGGGATCTGAACTCGGGTCCTCATTCTTGTGCAGCAGGAATTTACTGGCTGGATCATCTCCCCAACCTTACCAACCAAGAACTAATTCTTGAAGAAATCTGTCATGAGCTGCCTGCTCAGCACATTGTAAATTCTGCAGGAGAGCAACTTGTTTAAAGAGTGGAAGTTTCAGGTCCTTCCCTTCTCTTGAAGACCTCAACTTCTTTGTCACCACCCAATTCCAGCCTCGTGTGTCTTTAGCTCTAGTTATTGGGCATCTTGTTTCTGATTGCTGTTTTCTACAGTATTGTCACATATTTAATCACATACTTAAAGGGCTTGTCTAGAAATTTTACGAAGGCCTAAGGAACAGGATCTATAGTTCATGTGTTCAACCTTCCTTCGGAGTCTTTTGAGAAAGAATTTGTATTGAGAGTCTTTTATGTAGGTTTTTTTATGATGAGAGTTTAGAACAAGCTTATTAGTGTATGGTCAGTAAGAGTAGAAACTCAAGCTCAGAAGAATGTCATGTTTCAGATTTAATGGGCTGCCATTTGATATTCTGAAACTGTTCATAAGTTTATAATTGAATTCATGTTTTCTACTGGGGTCTAGAAAAAAATAGAAGAAAGCTGGGGCTTAGGTTGTCTTGCGTAGGTTCTTCGCAGGACGTACTCTGGGTCAACTATTCCACACCTTGCTGAGCCTCAGACCTCTGCCTCACCGCCCTGACCTCGTAGCCCCTCAAACCAGAGATTGTGGTCTTTCTTGGCAGTGAAATGGTGCGTGTGTCCATGGCTCTGGTGCAGACTGATTCCTTTCCCCATAGATGGTAGGAACAGTTGTCCAGACAATCAGTGCATAAGTAACAAAAGGTTATTAATACATGTCACCAGTCATCTCATGTTATCATTTAAAATAACGGCTAAAGATAAAAGGTAGTGAAGGATGGGCAGGTATATGTAATTGCACTTAGAGGCCATGGTAGAAAGATTGGAAGTTGAGGCCAGCCTGGGCTACACATAGAAAATCGTTCTGTGTCTCTCCTTCCCTGTATCTCTCTGTCTCTCTCTGTCCCTCTCACACACCCACATAGAAGATGGTGAAAATTTGGCTGACTCAGCATAATTCCTGGGAAGCGTGCACTAGAAATATGGGTTTCCAGAGCCCCAACCAAAATCATTAACTTGTTTTTCTATCATTTCTGTGAACATAAATCTTAGAAAATGTTTTCTTTGCCAGTCCTCCCCCAAACACAGAATAGATCCTTGTCCTTCTTGTACATGGAATTTTGTTTGATTCAGGTTACATTGTGATAGACGTCAATCCTTGATTTTTAATCTCTTGTGCTAATTGTAATTTTTCTTGCAGCCGATGGAAAGATCCATCTTGACAAAGTGCTGGAAGCAGTAGACGCAATTACAGGTTAGTCTCTAAAAATCTCAAGTCAATTTTATACCACATTGTATACTTAGACTGTACTGTTACTATGCATCGGCCATTCCACTCTGTTCCTCCTCTCCATGTTAATGGACTTCTGCAACTGTAGTCTAGAACATTTGCATCTTAGCACTGTCTCTGTGCTAGTGTCTGCAAGAACAATCTTCTGCATC
Organism: Arvicola amphibius; assembly: GCF_903992535.2. Lineage (NCBI taxonomy): Eukaryota > Metazoa > Chordata > Mammalia > Rodentia > Cricetidae > Arvicola > Arvicola amphibius. The sequence continues at coordinate 16,669,373 of NC_052050.1, read as the reverse complement.
TGGTCTACTTATGTGATAGTCACACTATCACTGACTTCAAAATCTAAATTAGCTCAGAAAATTATAAGCAAATTTTCATAAAGATAAAAATTCTCTTGCTGGGAAACCAGAAGAGAAAAAAGATTTTGATAAGATTAATGGATTTGTTTAACCTACAATATACTAATTTACCTCTTATAAACTGAATCTTTATGTCTATTATTACATTGAATGAAAACTATATTTCTGTCCCAATAATGAGAATTGTGAACACATGGAATATTTATTTGTACACATATGACTATTGTAACTGAAGAGACCTCCACATGTGTTTGGAGGTAGGAGAGTGTTCTCTGCACTAATGTATCCCTGGTTCTATGATGTTGAAGGAGGAGACGTTGATATGAGTGATATGGGATACCTTCTGAAGGAAATGGGAATAACTCTCTCGGACAAGGAACACAAAGCACTGCTGGAGCAGCTCCCCATCAGTGGTAAGCGCTTTAACACGCGAATACAGTCTGGATCATAATGTCTATTTTAGTGCTTCTGAGAATGTCTAGAAAGGTTTTCTAGAATGCATTAATACTTTCACATTTTGTTCAGATGATTTATCTCGTGCTAATGTAATTATAGATAAATGGATGGATAGATAAATAAATTAGATAGATGATAGATAAATGGATGGATGGACAGACAGACAGACAGAATGATAGATAGATAGATAGATAGATAGATAGATAGATAGATAGATAGATAGATAGATGATAGACAGACAGACAGGTGACAGTGGCCTGTTAAAACGAAACACTTAGGAGTTATAACTGCACTAGAAGGCTAACAATGAAGGTGGGGAGAAAATAACCTTTAGAAGTTAAAAGGTATGAGAGGGGCCTGGAGCAAGCCTCAGTGGTTGAGAACAGTTACTACTCTTGTAGAGGCTCTGAGTTTGGTTCCTGACACACATGTGGTATCTTGCAACCATGCATTAGGGGATGCAATGCCCTCTTCAGACCACCCTGGTCATCAAGTACACATACATACATTCAGACAAAGCATGCACACACAAAATAAAAATAAAAATAAGTAAATTTGGGGACTGGAGAGATGATCTAGCAGTTAAGAGCACTGGCTGCTCTTTCAGAGGACCTAAGTTTGATACCCAACACCTATATGGCAACTCATGACCACCTGTAACCCCAGTTTCAGGGAATCTGACATCCTCTTCTGGCCTCAGATGGTGCACAGGCATGCATACTGGCAAAACACCCATGCACATAAAATAACTTATAATTTTTTTAATTATTTTTAAAAGACCTAATTTACAAAAGCACCATTGTATATGATAAAATCAATACAGTTAGTAAGCTCATAGAGGATAAAAATATCAATAATTTTAAAGAAATGAATAATCCAACTTCATCTTAAAATAATATCCATGGACTGAGGAGATATATAAAGTACTTGTCTTGTCTTGTGTAGTGGTTTGAAAGAAAATGGTCCTCATAGACTCATATTCGAATACTTGGTCCCCAGTTGGTAGAACTTTTGGGAAAGAACTGGGAATGTGGCTTTTTTGTCACTAGGAGTGAGCTTTGAGGTTTCAGAAACCCTTGTCATTGCCAATTAGATCTCTCTGCCTTCAGGGCTGAGTCTCAAGGTGTGAGCTCTTAGTTACTGCTTCAGCACCATGCCTGTTTGCCTGCCTGCTGCTGCCATGCTTCTCCCATGATGCTCACGGACTCTTACCCTCTGGAGCTGTGAGCACCAAATTAAATGCTTTATAAGTTACCTTGGTCACAGTGTTTCAACACAGCAATAGAGAAGTAGCTAAGGCAGTGTGCTAGCATGAGAACCTGGGTTCGAATCTCTACTGCTCACATAAAAAGCAGGGCATGGCAGCCTGTGCTGTGGTTTTAACTCAGGGAGAGTAGGGACAGGCAGATCTCAGGCAGAGGTAAGCTTCGAGTTCAGAGACCTTGTCTCAGGAGAAGAAAGTGGAGGGCTACAGGACAGTTCAGAGGGTAGAGGCACTGGCTGCCAAGCCTAATGAACTGTGTTCGGTCCCCACATGGTGGAAGGGGAGAACCAATTCCACACAAGTCACTAATTTCTTTTACCTTCACTTATGACTTTTGTTGCCTTCATTACCCCCCACATGATTCATTTGTGTGTGACCTTACTTATGTTTCTTGTAGCGAATAAAAAAGTCCACAAGAACAGGATAATGGATGAATTGAAGTCTATTAATTGTAAGTAAAGAGCATAATAAAAACCAGAAGAGACCCACTGACTCCCCTGCACTGTAATGCCTTCTTGCCTTCCTTTGTAAATGTGTTTGCTACCAAAGGATCTTTACATTGGATGACATGTTTTTATTTTTTTAATTATATTCCTATTTGTTGGAAAAGAAAGATGTATACGAATGTGAACCAAAAGGGAAAATTATTAGGACAATTTGGGTAGGAGTTGAGATAATGAACCTTATAATCTTATAAATTAAACACAACAGAACTACTTATTAGTGAAAAGATGAAATTTTCTTATTAGTACAAATCAAATGATGATAGTCTGTTTGAAAATTAATAGTGAAGCTAGTTTTCTAGCTCAGTGATAGAGCTCTTGCCTACGAGTAAGGCCCTGGGTCCAGTCCATACTGCCAGGGGAGAGGAAAGAAAGGAAGCCATTGACTTGAGTTCACTTTGACAATATTTAATTGATGAAGCTTCATGGTCTCCCTGGGAGTTCTGTAAACAGAGCACCACAGTTTAAACTGAGGAAATATATTCCATTTGGAAGCTCATTATTGGCCCTTTGGTGGCCTAAATGTTCTCACTAAAACTGGTAACCTTAATTGAAATGAGGAGCTTTGGAATTAAAATCCATCAGATTTGACTAATTCCTCTCAATTTTCCTAGGTGGGACTGTTAGCGTCAATAAAATTGACAAAATTTTGAAAAATATGGGGTGGAAGCTCACAAATGAAGAGGTTAAGGATCTGAAGCGAAGCATGCCTACTGACGGTGAGCATTTAAGAGATCGTTAAGTGAGTCAGAAAGTCCGGAATTTGTGTGCGTGCATAAGGCAGTCAATCCCTAAATGTTCATCGGGCACAACTGGGATTTTTTTAAATATAAAAGAAAGTGATGACCCCATGTTATTGTCACGATACAGTTCTTGTCCCTTGAGTGGTAAGCTGAATTTATTCAAGTGTTCTACTAGGATAAGAAGAGCTGGAGGGGTGACAGCTCACGTTGATGAACTGCGCAGGAGACAGCAAATGGAAGCTAAGGGTAGGAGTGATTTAAGCTCCCCAGGCCTCCCACTGAAATGTTCATTTCCACAATCGTTAATCCCACTTAATCTAGACATTTGCAACTGTCCGAGAAAACAAAGCAAGCCAGGAACAGGCTGAGCAAACCAGGCAGCTGGCACAAGGCAAAGACCTTGGAGGAGTCACATCAGTATTGCTGGCACACTCCTCTGTTCTGAGCTGCCCATCCTGGTCTAAGCTTTGTCTCCTTGGGTTCCAGCTGCCTCTGCCTGGGATGGTGATGACAGCTACATGCATTAAACCCCAGAGTAATTCTACCACAAATGAATAAAATGGGTGAATATGAACCTGGGAGACTTGGCTCAAAGTACTCATTTTGATCCCAGGCCATGTCATTTTATTATTGCCACTGAGGGCTGTGCCCTTGGGGAGGACATATATTATTTTCAGATACACTTCTGTAAGTGGACTCATTTACTGCTAACAGTATTGTGTTTTATGGATATGCTTACAACATCTTCAATTGTAGGAAATGTTTAAATTGCAAAAATTCAAACTTGAAAAATTATTAGAATTCTGGGTTTATAGAAAAGAATTCTTTTCGCTTTGTTCAAATCACCCAAATTTCTTGCCAACTGATTTTGGTCATGCACGTTGAAGTGCTGGCTAACTGTTCTACCAACGGTTGGTGGGAGTTATGATAAGTAAACCATTAACGATTTGAATGCAGTGGATACTGAATGCATAGTTTTAAATACAATGTTTTGAAATGTAAAATTATGCTTTATAGAATACACATTATGAAATATTTGTAAATGAAAAGCCATGGTTCTTTAATGCAACTTAAGCACTATAAACGAGCAATGATTCTTGCATTCATATGGACTCTTCTTCCATCTCATGCCTTTGTCAGTCAACTGCTATGCTAAATTTTATGTTTATAGTCTCCTTGTTTAGAAAGCACTTGTTTCAGATAAATGTGTGGGTGTTGGTGTGTGTTCTTAAACAATATTTCAAAATAAAAATATATTTACCTGTTTGTAAGTTTTATTAAAATATTATCTTACAATGTTTCAAAGATTTTCTGGGATTTACTTCCTCAATACTGAATTCCCCAAATGCCCAAAAATACCACAAAAATAATATTTCCTTATTGCTATAAAATATTTTAGTTTATGAATGTACCACAATCAATTTATAATTTTCCTTCTTAGTAGACATTTTCATTGTTTCTAGTTCTCACCATTTCAACGATTCCTTCCTAAAGCGTGTCTCATGTTGCACATGCCCAAGAATTTCTATAGATATATACTTGAAGTATACTCTGGTTACCTGGGTCATGTGTGGTAGGCACAGATTTACTTTTACAAGATAAGAACAAGTCAAAATTAACATCTTCATCAGAAATCTTAACGGAATTTTGTCTATTTAGTTATTAACATTTCTAGTAATCTTGTATAAATATGCACCCATGTCATGCTGAGCCTCACTAATTTAGCAATGGTAGATGTTCCTCCTGGGTATTGATTATTGCTGGTATGCTATTGATGAAACATTTCCAAGTGTTTGTTGGAGCTATAAGGTCCCTCTTACAGGACATACACTACTGTCATGGAATGAGCTGCTATTTTATTTAGTACTAGCCATAATTTTCTCTCTTGCTTTCTCCTTCCCTTCCTCCGTCCCTCCCTCCTTTCTTTCTCTCTCTCTCTCTGTCTCATCCCCTCAGAGTCACTCTCTATTATTATTGACATATTTTGATACCTTAAATACTTTCTGCTCAGAAGTATCACTTGTTATTGTGCAGACATTGATGGAACAGTAAGTATAATACCCCAACCCAGAGACACCTCTCTAACACTGCAAAAGAATCAGCAAGGCTGCCCAGAAAAATATGTAATTTTTCTCTGATCAAGAATTTATGACATGAGTAGATGGTTAGTAAACTCCAAATTGAAACATCATTAGGTTTAGTATAAAACAGCTCTAAATCCTGTTTTAGTGCCCTGATCTAAATAAAAGTTATTTAGTGGGCTGCAGGGGTAGCTCAGAGCTCAAGAGCACTGGCTGCTCTTTTAGAGGCCCTGAGTTCAGTTCCCAGAGTTCAGTTCCCAGAAACCACATGGTGGCTCACAGCCATCTTTAATGAGATATGGTGCTCTCTTCTGACATGAAGGCAGAATACTGTATACATAATAAATAAATTTTTTTAAAAAGTTATTTAACATAAATTCCCCTGAGTTTTACTCCTTGAACGGGAAGGGTTTTGGTAGAGGAACTAAATGACAGTCGTATTGTTGAAATTCTTAAATTTTTAGCATCTTGTTTCTTTATTCTGTCTCATTCTCATGAAAAGGGTAAAGCTGCAGAAATTCTCGAATGTGTTGCTAGAATCTTTTCCTCTTGCTGTTTTTACATCACATGATGCATTTCTTTCCTTGAATTTCTTCTTATAGTGTATGGAAAAATTGCAATGAAAAAGTTGTTCAAGGGATTAAGAGCATTTACAGGTGAGTGAGAGGTATTGTATTAACAAACCCCTCAGGCTTTATGTAATGGTATAATTTCAAACAGATCTTTCTACTATTCTATTCCTGATCTTTTTCATTTAGTTTTTAACATTTTCTTGATAAAGTGTGTGTTTTTGTCCTACAGTTTGCTCTTATGCTGGTTAAATGTGTAGAACATTAGCTCCCAATCTTTCTAGGGCATTTATTTTGGCAGTATCATTTACTGGAGCATTATTATAAGCACCCAAACCCAACTATATCAAGTAATAACTATAAAAGACAATGCTATTATTTATGTCAAGAGCAAGTAACATAATTTATCAAGAAACAAAAAGATAATGTATCATACTTTCTGGTTAAGATGATTAAATGAACTGATTCTGATATCTTAATTAATTGGAGTCATTCGATAAAATCTATTCCCTTCTCTTTTGACTCATCCTCACATCATAAAATATGTACCAACATTTCTATGTAAGCCAGTAAATATGACACGTGATCCCTCTTGATTCCGTATACATATATTTTACTGGTTTTAATTTTTCCTCAGATAAAAAGCCCTTCTTTAGCATTCTATTCCTTCCTGAAATAATTATTGTATAACGTTTAGGATGATAATATTTCATATTTTTCAAAGGACCAAAGGTTGACATGAGATTTCTTCCTGCTATGCTGAACAAAATGGGCCTTGAGCTGACAGATAAGGAACGAATGACCCTGATAAGAGAGCTGCCTGTGGACGGTAAGTCATGAAGAGCTTAGTTTTGAAGGACTGGGGGAATTTCCTCTTCTGATACATGGTATTTTAAACATTTTATAAATAAAGTTCATGCTGTGCATAGAAAGACCCTCTCACTCCTAATCCAGGATGTCAGACGTAAACAGGCATTGCACTGTCAACCCCTCCAGCCAGATGCAACGCTGGCCTCAGAAGAAAAATGAAGGGAAGCTGCTGAAATAAGCAATTTTTAGAATTGGGCAAAAGAAGCAAAACGAAAGTAAAAAGTGAGCATCAGTGTAACTGAGCCTATTAAAGTCTTCTCGGGTGCAGACGGCTATTCTGTAGATTGTTTATGAGCTACGGGGTCAAAGGCTGCTGAGGCTGGGAGGGTCATTTCTGTCCAAGGTCAAGCCTGTGGATAGCTTGCCCATCTTGAAGTGGTAACTGTGTGTCCACACATGCGTGGGAGCACCGATGAGGCTCAGTAGGATATAGAAAGCAATATTTATAGCAATAGTAATTGTAGTGGAAGATGACATAAATTTAAGAAAAGGACACAGGAAGGAGTTCAAGGCAGGTGGCTGTGATAAAAATACATTGTATATATGTATGGAATTCTAAAATAAATAAATTATATGAAGTATTTAAATTGCATAGTCTGTTGTACTGATTGTTCTCATTTCTACGTTCTTCAGGTTTTATTGGGGCGTAAAAACATACTTGCTCAATAAATAATAATAATTCCTCCTGAAAGTGAGAAGTGTGTGTAGCTGAGTGTGTTTGCACAGATTTCTCACACCAGAGCTCAGGAGGTGTGAGTTCAAGGGCAGCCTATGCTATAGTGATCACACCTAGAAAAAAACTAATAAAAATGGCTAGAATAAGGAGAAAAAAAGAAATGTGGTTTTTTTTTGTTTGTTTGTTTGTTTGTTTGAGACATGGCTTCTCTGTAGCTTTGTAGCCTGTCCTGAAACTAGCTCTTGTAGACCAGGCTGGTCTCGAATTCACAGAGATCCGCCTGCTTCTGCCTCCCGAGTCCTGGGATTAAAGGCGTGCGCCACTGCTGCCTGGCAGAAATGTATATTTTTATGAGCATATGTATCACATTTTGCTTGACATAAAATATGTTTTTCATTATAGAATCTGGGAAGATCTATAAAAACAGATTATTGAATGGGATAAAGTCTTTCAAAGGTGAGTAACACAAAGATTAAGAATTGATGTTTAAGTTGTTTTTAGACATCATATTTTCTGAATGTAGCTTTTATTATAAATGTTTTCCTCTATAATGACTTGTTTATCTCTTTGTAAACAGTACCACAATCTCCTATATTTTTCAAAATAAACTGTCAAAAGTGTCATTTGAATTCTAGATAGATATATAAAACATGACAAGAATGACTGGAATTAGCTAGAGACATACAGATGACCCCAGATAAATATACCCCCTCAGAAATATTAAGCATTATTTTCCTTCTAGAGGAACTTAGTTTTGTGTGTATGAGCATGTAAGCATGTGCGTGGTGTACATGACGTCAGAAAACAACTTGTGGCATTGAATCTCTCCTTCTACCATGTGGGTCCTAGGGGGTCAAATTCAAGTCATGAGACCTGGTGGCAAGTGCCTTACCTGATGAGCCTGGTAAAACAAAGTCCATTGCTTCATTATTTCTTTAACTAGAACATGATTTTAGTGACATCTAGCTAAGAAAAACTGTAGACAAACACATAAGATTATAACTAAGGGGTTTCCCCCTCCAAATTTCCCACTAATTACTTGAGAAAAAGGAGGAATTTGGGGTACGATTAAAGAACTTGAAGCACTGCATTTGACAGCTGTTGAGATCTCTCCAGTTGTAGGAAGGTTGCTTCCTGGCGTTCCCAGGCCTTTTGGAAGAAGACCTAAAATATCCTTGAAGAATGTTATCATTAAGTAAATTGAATGTCACCATTAAAAAATGGAGCAGTGGCTGCCAGGAGCCTCACTGGTCACCCTAGCTGGTGGCTCTCTCATCCCATGGTGCCATCTAGCTTCTCTACCTTTTGGCCCCTGCTTTTCCTCTCCCCACACTGCCATGCTCAGCTTCATAACAAGTCTCTTTACGTCCTCGCTGATATCATCTCAGGTAGTTTATAGAGACAGCGATGTATTTTTAAACTAATAGAAGTTTTTTCTGTTTTTAATATTATATACTCAAATACTGTCTTCAAGCATGGATAAACCAGGTCTACTGAAATCTCAAAGTATCTGTGGAAATAACTGTTACTTGTTTCTAAGTCCCTTTGCTGTGCACTTCATTAATTTTCTTCTGTTAAACTTAGAGGTTTTCCAGTTTAAAATCATTTAGTACAGAATTCTAAAGGTACTCATTCATATTTAAAAGCAATGTTAGTATCTAGAAATGTATTATGCCTTCTTTGTATTTTAATATAACATAGCTAACATATTTCTCATACTAAAAACGTCTATCACTTTAATGTATTTTCTCATTCTTTATATCTTTTTTTTTCTAAGGAGGAAAAGTTAGGAAAAACAAAATAAACACTGTTCTAGAAGGCATGGGGATCAAACTTAAAGAAAAGGAACTTGATCATCTAAAAGGAAACCTACCAGATAACGGTGAGCTCTGAGTTAACTCCTCCGCCAGCGTAGGGCAGGCATCACTTGCAAACTAGTTCATTGAAGTTCTCTTTTGTACCCTGCTGAGCTTTCTAAAGGTTTTTATTTTTTTATTTTTTTTCTCATGGTTTATTTTTTTTATATTTAAAAATTTCCATCTCCTTCCCTCCTCCTCCCCCCTCCCTCCCCTCCTCCTCCCCCTTCCCTCCCCTCCTTCTCCCCCTTCCCTCCCTTCCCCTCCACCCATACCTCCCCTCCCTCCAAATTATTAGAATTTCTTAAGTACATTACAGTCTAAAGTAAAAGAAGAGACAGACAGACATCAAATAAGGTGCTCAAAGCATCCAGCAGAAACCAACTGACAAAGCCCTGTTACAGAAGTCCACTGGAGACCCCAATAAAAACAGTTTCAGGGAGTGAGGAGCATTCCTTCCTGTGAGGCTCCCAAGTGAAAGAACAAATGAGCAGAAAGTAGCATCATCAAAGCAGGGTTACAATCATCCAGCAGAAATGGACTGAGAGCAGCTAGCAAGCATAAGACTGTGGGTTAGTCTAAAGGTGTGATTTTTATCAATTTTTGCTTTACAGATATGAAACTGTATTAAGTACATACAAATTCATACTTGTTGTCTTTTCATTCAAATAATCATTTTATCATCAAATGTCCTTTTTATATTTTTTAACACTCCCAGCCTTCAAGTTGCCTCAGTGGATTTGGCCTGGTTCGGGGCTTGCATGGGTCTTACATACAGCACAGTGTTTAGCGTGTACCTGGTTGTCATTTATCATCCTGTCTGAATCTTCACACTTTTTGTAAACCTCATGAACTAAATTTTCCCTAAGAGTATTTTTCTTTTAATTGGCATTTTAGTCCATGTATTCTTCTTAGTGTTTTATTTTTAGAACATAAACATAAGTAGAAAACCCCGTGGAACAAATTGTTACAAAGTTGACATCCTTAAGATCACCTCCTAGTTAAGAAGTGGGGACTAATATGCCATGGCTTCCTAAGAGCTAATCATTAAAATTAAAGGATGAGTTTTCAGAGCAAAATGGGGAAAATTCACTTGGGTCGAGTAAATTTTGTTAGCATATTTTTCTCCTTGGTAATGCATATGTCCTAATTTCTGTCCTTACAGGCGACAGGACAGTTAATTTCCAGGACCTGATGGATGAGGTGAAGACACTCATAGGTGAGACATGGTTTGCTTCACAACCGCCCTGCTTGTCACGGGACACTAACCGTCTTTCTGTCCCGAGTCCTCTCTCACTCTTGCTTACACCTAGCTAGCCACAGTTACCACTCTGAATTGTCCATATTTTAAGGGATTCCTTTACCTGTTCCTTGTTAACCACAAGATCTCTTTCCTCTATATTTTTTAAAACTAATGTAACTTTAGTTCTCCATTCTTTAAAAATACAGAATTATAAATTATGAAGTAGTGTTTGATTTAAAAACCATAATTTGAATAACAAAGCCATTTAACAACTAACTTTACAATTATTTTAATCAATTGTCCAAACAGATAAAATATAAAATGAATTCTTTAATAAATGTTTTATTGTGTGCTATAATTTGAAAGTGCCTATTTTACTAAGACAAAAGAAGTCCTCTTTTTAACAACATTAGAAGTGTTTAGGTGGGGCCTGTGCTTTTGTTCATTTAGCACTGAGTAGTCATAATTGTTCATTCGTTCATTTTTTACTTTAGTTTTTAATGATTTATTCCTTTTATGCATGTTGATATTTTGCCTGCATGCCTCTGTGTGAGGGAGACAGAGTCCCTGGAACTGGAGTTACAGACAGTTGTGAGCTGTCTTGTGGGTGCCGAGAATTGAGCCCAGGTCCTCTGGAAGAGCATCCAGTGCTCTTAACCACTGAGCAATTTTCCCAGCCCCTATATAGGCTCCCTATATCGCACAGGCTGACCTCAAACTGTATCAACCAAGCTAAGCTTGAACTTTTGATCCTCCTGGCTCTACCTCCTGAATGATGGAATTAGAGGCACATGCCATGGCTCCTGATACAAAAAACTTTATTTATTTACTTATTTTTTTTTTATATGAATGGGTGTTTTGCTTGCATATATGCCTGGTCACCACATGCACTCATGGTGTCCAAGGTATTCAGAAGAGGGCACCAAATCCTCTGTACTGGTGTTAAAGGCTGTTGTGATCCACCATGTGGGTACTGGGCATCAAAGCCAGGTCCTCTGGAAGAGTAGCTAGTGCTCATCCATCTTTCTGGCCCCACAAATCATGATCTAGTCTCAAAGTAACACGCGAATTTGTCACTTTTCTTCTTCTTTTAAGGAAATGAAGAAAATATCAAAGAAGTAAAGAATATTCTAGAAGACATGGGAGTAGAGCTCACACAGCAGGAATACACAGACCTGTTGAAAAATCTCCCTGTGGACGGTAAGCTTGCAAGCAGTGCTTTAACCATCGGGAGAGCCTAGGCAGAAGCTCTCTCATGAGGACTTTACTCATCTTCACCCTAAGGTGCAGGAAAACAGCAACAACAGATGACCCAGATATGCTGTGTGTGCAAGCCCGGCTGGACCATTTACTTAACTTTTCTTCAGTTCTTTAGATGAAAATAATGCTTTTATAGATAAAAAAATAAAATGATACCCCTAAATGCCCCTTATGAGGAATAATACTCTCATTTGATTCTTCACCACTTAAGTAAGTTGCACTTCCAAGAAGGAAAAAAAAAAGCAAACTGGCTTTCAAAATATTTCTAGAGGGCATGGTGATATGGCTAAGGCAGCAAAGAGCACTAGCTGCTCTTGCAGAGGACCAGGGTCCAATTCCCATCACCCACAACCATCTGTAAATACAGTTTCAGGGATCTGATGCTCTTTTCTGGCCTCTGCTGGCCATACATGATACACAGACATACATTCAGGTTGGATGGATAGATAGATAGATAGATAGATAGATAGATAGATAGATAGATAGATAGACGTGTATATTTTTCTAGTAGATACCTTCTTAAAATTCCAAATGTTCTCTCTGTGTATGTGTGTGTGTATATCCTGTTATAATAACCAACCCTCCTTTAACTTATTGCATTGTCATTTCTTAGGTAGTTTGTTTTATATATTTTTGTTGTAATTGAAAGAGCCTATCTATGTTGTTTCCATTCATGTTTTTCTGCTAGTAGTTTGATAGACAAAAAGTCACGTGTGTCTTATATACACATTTTACCCATAGTACTGTGACCACACATTTTACCCATAGTACTGTGACCATCCATGGTCAAGGTATAAGCATATTACTTCCAAACCTTTCCCTACGTTCCTTCAAAACATTTTTATTATATTTAAGTGTGCGTGTTTATGTGTGTGTTTATATGAGTATGCATGTGTGTGTGTCATGCCGTGTTGTGCATGTCTTCTTCCACCATGTGTGTCCTGAAGGCTGAACTCATGTCATCAGTCTTGACAGCAGGTACCTATACCCTCTGAGTCATCTCACCAGCCTTTCTTGTGTTCTTTTATTATCTTTAAACTTTTAGACTGTCAAACAGGCAAAGAAATATTCTAGGGTAGAAATGTCCTTGGAAATCTAACTGTTGGTTGGGAGTCCTACCATGCCCCCAAAGACAGAGCCCAGAATATTCTCATGACTGCTCCGGAAGAATTTCTTCACTTCCCGGTGTCCTGTATTGCCAAATACCTGCTGATCCGTGATATGAAAAACTGCTGTCATCGTGAATATTTTCATCTATTTTTAAAGCTATTCTACGCCTTGTAAAGTGCCCATCTTGTGATTTTTGCCTCATATTCTGCTAGTTGGCATCTATTTTTCTTTCTTCTTTGTAAAAGTTCTTTGTATTCCATGCCAGGAGCAAGCAAATGATTTCCTCAAAAAGCCAGATGGCAAATATTCTAGGCTTTACTGCCTCTGTTAAAACTGCTTGGCTCTCTTCTTTAGGCCAGAATTATTTATGGTTAATAGATAATCGAGATAGCTGTGCACCAGTAAAACTTCATTCATAAGCGGGTGTAGGAAAGGGGGCTCTCCAGCCACACTTTGCTCTCCTTTTTAAATACTAAGTTTTTGTTTACATTTAAAAAATAATCCTAATATTGACACAGCTTTACATTTTCATTATGACACATATGCTCTTTAAATTTATGCAAATTTCTTGTAAGATTTGAATTTTTATGTATCTCTACTGCAAAGTCATAAAAATATCCTTGTATTTTCCTCTGAGAGTTTTAAAATTTGTCTCTCACATGTATATCTATATGAATTATCTTTTTAAAAAAATCTGGTAATCCATTGCATGAGGTCAAAATATTAACCTTGAAAGCCGGAGAGATGTCTCAGTAGCTAAGTGCACTCACTGCTCTTGCAGAAGGCCCAGGTTTAATTACTAGCACCCACATGACTGCTCACAACCTTCTGTAGCTCTGGTTCCAGAGGAATTCACTGTCCTCTTGTGGCCTCCGTGACCTCTGCACTCACATGGTGCACATTCAGACAAGCAGGTAAAACCCTCCAACATATGAAACATTTCTCAGTGTTAACCTCAAAACTCAAAAACCTATTTTTCTTCTTCACTTCCACAAAGAACTTTGATTCCAGTAGACAAGAATTTTTAAAAAGTAAGAAATGTCCTAGAAGGGAATAAAGGAGATGATCAGAAAGTAAGATTAAATTTCAGCATGATTAGAATTAATAGTTCACTGACTAAGGTTCCAGATATTGACCCCCAACTCACCCTACATTGACTTGAACTGTGGATTTTCTTACAGTTGATGGAAATTTCTACCATAATAGATTGATGGATGCCCTGAAGTCTCTTAAAGGTGAGTGGAAAGCAGTATTTGCCATTTGTAACATTTTCTAGTAATTGAATCGCCAAGTCTTCAATCCATCGCGTGTCTTTCTGTCTCCTATTAACCTGTATTTGCTGTCTGTGCCCTGTGTATCATCAAGCTGTCCCAGCACCTTGTCCTCTTGACTCCCCGGCGGATAGCTGCACGATTTGTGCTGGAGCTTCAGGTCATCAGTGTGGCAGAAAATAAAGTGGAAATCTGAACAATGACTAACACGAAAAATTATCAGCAATTTAAAAATCTGTTCCAGAGCTAGAAAAATTCATGGAGATGTCAGAGAAACAAATGATCATTGCACTATCTAAAATCCCAAGAGGAATGTTATTGTTTTATTCTGTGACATTAATATCTCCGAAACCATTGAAATATGATTGATTCTATTTCAAAAAGACTCAGAAAAGAAATTTTGCTTTCACTGTGTTATGATTTTATATGTTAAATTGACCTCTGTGGATCTTGAAAATCCTGGAGTAAGCAGGAAGTCACTGTATTTGTCACATTTTATCATCGATTTTTCTTCATGGTCTCTTTTCCCCATAAGGAGGGAAGGCTGATGTCAACAAACTGGACTCAATGATGAAAAACATGGGGATGAAAGTTTCAGAAACGGAATGTAAGGACATGACCAAGAGCTTACCAGTGGACGGTGCGTGTGTAAGGTCTAACAGCCCCAAAAGTACTGGAATGCGAGAATTTTTGTTTGGTTTGGGTTGGTTTTTGTTGTGGTGGTGATGGTGGTAGTGTTTATTTTTTGTTGTTGTTCTTCATTAATTTAATATTTTTATGAATAGTCTTTGGTAATTTAATATGTGAATAAAATATATTTAGATTATATCCAGTCCCCATTCCCCTTTCAGCTCCTCCCAGAGGCATTTCTACCAATCTCTTCTTAATTTCATGCCTCCCTTTCTTTTCTTTTCTTCTCTTCTCTTTTCTGTTCTTTCCTTTCCTTTTCTTTTCTGTTCTGTTCTTTCCTTATTTCCTTTTCTTCTTTGAAGGCACACTGACTACAGTTAGTGATGCCCATATGCACATGAGTATAGGACCATTCGCCAGAGCGGCCTACCACAGGCCTCATTACCAAAGAACGCTGATTCTTCTTCCTTCAGCAGCCATCACCCTCCGGCAGCTCCTGCCCTGTGTATGCTGGGTTCATGAGACAGGTCTTGTGCAGGGCTTAGTGGTTTTGACAGCTTCCAAGCTGTATTTGGCAACAAGGAGGTATTGAGAAAATCTAAAGAAGAAGAACAACTGTAGAAGGAGCAGCGGGCTGCATCCTGCCACCCGGCTCCGCACGGCTAGCTTTACACCCGAAATAATTACACAGAAACTGTATTCTTTTAAACACTGCCTGGCCCATTAGTTTCAGCCTCTTACTCACATCTTGACTAACCCATATCTAATAATCTGTGTAACACCACGAGTGGTGTCTTATGGGGAAGGATTTAGCATGTCTGACCTGGCGGCTGGCTCCATCGCATCTCTCCCAGAGAGAAGAGGCATGGCGATTGCCTATGGCGACTGCCTGAAGTGTCTGCCTTCTCTCTCTCAGCATCCTGTTCTGTCTACTCCACCCACCTATGTTCTGACCTATTGGGCTAAGCAGTTTCTTTATTAATTAACCAATGAAAGTCCTCCATCAAACAACAACAACAAAACCCTCAGGTTTGATAAAAGAATAACTTGTAAATTATTCAGTAACTTCATACCAATAATACATTATATTTGACATGCTCAAAATTGCAACATAGAAAGAAACATTAGCATGCCAGGGAAGAATACAAGTTGGGGTTTGGAGCTGGGTAAAGGCAATTGGTAGGACAGAGCTGTCAGGTTTTCTTTAATTACTCAGACTGCAGTGTAGACAAGGAGCAGGAGGGACTGATAGAAGTGCCACC
This sequence comes from Arvicola amphibius, assembly GCF_903992535.2. Lineage (NCBI taxonomy): Eukaryota > Metazoa > Chordata > Mammalia > Rodentia > Cricetidae > Arvicola > Arvicola amphibius. Next base: position 16,653,519 of record NC_052050.1, on the reverse strand, counting down.
TTTTTCTTTCACCATCGCTTGTGACAAAGACCAGCAGCTATAATAAAGGATACAGATTAGATATGTCTGCACCCAACACTGGAGCATATTCATGTGTGAAAAGCACCTATTAATAAAGCAGAAGACAGCAACAGACTGTAATACAGTGATCATAGGGGACTTTAACACTTCAAGTGTCATATTGGCCAGATTTAGACAGGAAAATCAATAAGGAAATATATGCTTTTGAGCACATCGTCTGGCATCACCAGAATCCACATTCTCCTTAAGCACATGGGCAATTGTCTAGGAAGACCATATACAAAATCACAAAATGGATAAGAAGAAGATTAAACATAGCTGGGCATAGATAGCATATGCCTGTAATTTCAACATTTAGGAGTCTGAGAGTCCATGACTTTCCAAATGTATATAGTAAGTATCAAGGCCAGTTCAAGACCTCCACTTCAAAACATTTAGGTTACAATGAAGCAAGGAAGGGAAGGGGGAGGGGAGGAGACAGAGAAGAAAGATTGCCGACTACTTTTAGAGGACATGGCCCCATCAGACAACCTAGAGTTAGGTTTCAGGGAACTCGAAAGAATTCTAGTCAAAATTTAGAAGGCTATAAATAAAGAATATAGTCCAAATCAGTGGAGCACAGCCTAGAAACACAGTGGGAAGTCAACAAAGCTAAGAGTTGAGCTTTTGAAAACATAGAATTGACATGCCTTTAGCTAGCCTAATAGGGAAAATAATAAGAAAGCTAAGATATACAAATCAGTAGTAAAATTGGAGACATTCTAAGCAACACCATAGAAATGGAAATGCTCATAGGAGACCTGGAAGAAAGGGACAAAGCCCTAAATGCACAGCCCACCTTGGTTAGCACTCGGGGTACTGTGAGAGACCACCTGAGAGGAATGAGTTCAACAGGGAAATTGGACACAGAAAGGCAGACGCTGTCGCTCTCTCTTCCTGTGGAGCTTTAAGAAGTATTACTCAGAACCAAAGGGGAACTGGAGGCAGCCAGAATGGAGAAAGTTGGGGTAGGGAAAGAAGAGGAGATGTTTAAAGGGTTCACAGTTATGATTTGGTGGGAGCATTATTGAGTTGAACAATATGTTTTCTATAGTTAATAACAGTACATTTTTACAAGGGCAACACCAGTAGATGTGCCAAAGTGGAGGGGGAAAACCCCCAAGGCCTCAACCCTACAAAAAGAACTACAGGCAGTTAAGGAATTCTGGGAATAAAAGAAATGGTCTTCCCCAGGGACGAGCACACTACCTGGCTACCCGATATCAAATGATTGGCCCTGAAAACACACATGCAAATAACATTGTACAGAATGAGGACATTATATATGCATATACATACATTCATGCAATAATAATTACTGGAAAAAGAGGCCATGAGTTTAAAGGAGGGCAGGGAGGGAGTACATGGAAGAGCATAAGGAGGAAAGAGGGGGGATAAATGTTTTAAGAGTAATAATCTCGGGGCTGGAGAGATGGCTCAGTGATTAAGAACACTGCCTGCTCTTCCAAAGGTCCTGAGTTCAATTCCCAGCAACCACATGGTGGCTCACAACCATCTGTAATGCGGTCTGGTGCCCTCTTCTGGCCTGCAGGCATACACACAGACAGAATATTGTATACATAATAAATAAATAAATTTTAAAAAAAGAGTAATAATCTCAAAAATTAAAAAAATAAAAAAGAATATTGTATATTTTTAAATGACTTAAAATGAATTATTTGTTTTTTATTACTTTGAATGATCAGATGATTATGAGTTTTTATATTTGTCATGTTTAAATGTTTTTACCTCTAATTCAGCTTATGAAGTATTTAAAGTATGTTAAAATGCTAGCTTACATACTGTTTCATTTAATAGCATGAGTCATGTTTTCTGAGTCTTAGGATCATGTCCATATGTGAATGCTTATTTTCTTCCAGATGGACAAATTGAAATGAAGAATTTGGTTGATGCAATGAAAGCTTTTACAGGTGGGAACGTTTAACGTAATACTGAAACTCTCATCCTGTGCCCTTTAAAGTGGCATTTTATTAGTAGTGTATACTCGCGTTTAAGTTCTGCATTTTTACTCATTGCTAAAGAATAATTTTCTTTGCAGGCTGGGGAGATGACTCAGTGGATAAAGAGTTTGGCATATGAGCATGAGGAACTGAATTCAAATTCCTAATATCTGTGTAGAAGTCAAGCATGTAGTACTAATAAGTACCTGAAGTGCTGGGGGCAGAGTCAGCTAGGCTCTGGGGGCTTGTTACATTAGAGGGTCAGTAGCCACCAGTGCCTTCCAGACTCAGTGACAAAAGAATGAGGAGGGAAACAATAGAGGAAGACACTCAGAATCAACCTCCAGCCTACACACACACACACACACACACACACACACACACACACACGCCACATACTCATGCACGTGCATACACACGCATATGCACGCACACGCATGCACACACATACACTCACACTCGCACGCACGTGCACATACACACACACACACATAACACATGCATGCATACACACACAGGCAAATGCAACATCCACATCCACATTTATTAAAATAATAAATTGTTATAAAATTCATCTGCTACTGCTTCTGATACCCCACTAGCAGGCATTAGTTTAGCGCTGAAACGCTATTTGTTTTCTGTTGGCATTGGTCTCCTTGTCTCTGGAGATACCCTATATGGGGGATTTTGTTTACTATGATATAAATATGCACATGTATTCTTGTGGTACAATATACATGTACTGGGTGTGGTGGTATACATCTTTAATCCCACTCTCAGGAAACATAGACAGGAGAATATTTGTAAGTTCGAGGCCATATTGGTCTACATAGTGAGTTCTAGGAGAAACAAGATTACATAGTAAGACCCTTCATCATAAACAAACAAACAATTTTGGAGACCCAAAATGTTTCTGCTACTGTGAGGAACATTAATTTTATTGATTTATTTTAGTTTTTTTTCGAGACAGGGTTTCTCTGTGTAGCCATGATTGTTGACAGGTTTCTGTCCCACCTGGTCCCACAGCCATTTAGTCCCAAAGAAACACACAGAGGTCTATCTACATCAATTATAAACTGGTTGGCCTATTAGCTCAGGATTTTTATTAACTCTTACATTTTACATTAACCCATAATTTTTGTCTGTGTTAGCTGCATGGCTTGGTATCTTTTACTAGTGAGGCATTTTTATCTTGCTTTTTCTGTGTTTGGATGATGACTGCAAACTGAGTCTTTTTTCTTTTTAGAATTCTTTTTTTTTTTTTTTTTTTTTTTGGTTTTTCGAGACAGGGTTTCTCTGCAGCTTTTTTAGAGCCTGTCCTGGAACTAGCTCTTGTAGACCAGGATGGCCTCGAACTCACAGAGATCCGCCTGCCTCTGCCTCCCGAGTGCTGGGATTAAAGGCGTGCGCCACCACCGCCCGGCTTTCTTTTTAGAATTCTTTTGTTTTGTTTTTGTCTCCCTGCCTCTACTTTTTGCCTGGTCGCCCCACCTATACTTCCTGTCTGGCTACTGGCCAATCAGCATTTTATTAAAATAATACAAGTGACAGGGTACAAGACAGGGTACCAGCACATGGCTGTCCTAGAACTGGTGCTGTGGACCAGGCTGGCCTTGAACTCAGAGATCCACCTGTCTCTCTATCCTAAGTGCTGGGACTAAAGGCGCGTTTCTCTACCACCCAGCTTGGAACATTAAGTCTTGTACTTTAAATCAAAAGAATTATACTTGTAGAAATGTCTGGTTATTTCTGATTAGGCATCTAATTTTCTGAGCTATATATACATTTATCCCTGCCACTTGGTCAACTCTCCAAAATTAGAAAGTCTCTTTTTCAAACTAATGGTGGGGACAATATTTCAGTGCCTCTCCCATTGGTTTTTATGTAGGCAAATGTTATTTAAACATTAGACTTTAATTTGAACATCATGCCTTACAAGTACGGTTAAATGTCTGGTTTTCCTAATGTCAACACTGCTGTCTTCTCAAAGGTAACAAGATTGCTCTCAGTGATCTAGATGACATTCTGGGAAGCATGGGTATTGAACTGACAGAAAAGATGCTCTCCGAGCTGCAGGAAAGCCTGCCTGTGGACGGTAAGCCGCAAAGACGCTATGGGGGCGGGCGGGGGGGTATCAAGCCATTGCAGGGGATGTGGAGGAAATTCTGATTCCCTGTAAAAACTGCTGGAGTATAAACTCAGCCATAAGCCCTACGTGCTACCAAGGGCTATGCAAAAGGCTTTGGGTTGTATAAACTAGAAAATACAGAGGAAAATAAAGCGTGAGAAACTAGGAAGGAAAAGAAAAGGAGAAAAGAGCATGTGTTTCGGTATTGCAGAAGTTTATCAAATGTGCCTGTTTTCCACACACCACAGAACAACTGAAAATGGCATCCAGTGCCAGGCTTTGGAGAGTTATCAGAAAGCAGAAGTTTCCTGTTCTCAAGTCCATTTATATTTGAGAGCAATATGATACAAATATCAAAGGACATATAATTTTTAAATTCTATGTAATCTTTTAATATTTCTGCTGTGAAAAAAACATTAGTCCATGACATAAATAAATGCATGCTAAAATTTTGCGATTTTATATCATAAAAATATATAATAAATATTACTTTATTGTAGATGCTGAAATGGTTTTTCAGAATAGATTGTTGGATGAAGTGAAGTCCCTCAAAGGTAAGTTAGAGAATTAACAAGAAAAGAGAATTTTCTCAAAAATTTTATGGTGTAGATAGTAACTCATTTTATAGGAAATCCTGTTTGTTATTTATAGACAATTTCCTATTTATGCTTAATACATTTTTAAGAATATATGTAGTTTACCAAATTGTGTCCTAGATGTATCTTTGCTTAAACCAAAATAAATTTGGAATTTCACAAATTTTACTCCAAAAGAATTGCTTCAGGTATTTCTGGGGTTTTGTTTGTTTGTTTTTGTCAATTAAACAAGCAATAGTGGTAATAATGAACTCAAAGCTTTGGAAAACACAAGTAAGCTTTATTGTTCAAAAGTCCGGCTGGTAATGAGGCCTGAGTTACTCTGGTGAGGCTTTTCCAGTGGATTTGACACAACAGCAAACCTTAGAGGACAGCTTCTGATTTTAATGTCTTAACTCCACTGACTTTATCTGCTCTGTTGAGCACAAAGTCAGACTGGTGTTTTAGTGTTCATATTGTGAGTCAGAACAATAGTATAAACATATTAATCATTAAGTTTTTTTTCATTTTAGTATTAGCAAATGTTCATTAAATCAAGCAATGATATGTGATTGTTGAAATAATGTTTTAAATTGTACACTTTTGTACATTTCTAATTTACTGTTTTTCCAAGGAGGGAAAGTTGATGTCAACAACAATGACACCATCCTGGACAATATGGGGATTGAGCTCACAGAGGTGGAGCTTAAAGACCTACAGGAAGCCCTGCCAGTTGACGGTGAGCGTTATGGAACTGTTGTGTGTCTACTAAGCTATACAAGGATTTCTAAAGTCAAAAAGACATTAGAGGAACATAAAAAGGCATTCTATTATTTCATTAAAACCCAAAGTCCACCAGTCCCATTTTAAAGTAGATAAGGTACACCTGAGAGTAAAGCCAGGTTTGCTATCTAACCTCCAAAAGGGGTGGTGGTGGTGGTGGTGAATGCTAAGGAACAACAGCTATTCAGAGAGTAAAGCACAAGACTCAGAGGAAACCATGGCCTCAGTAAAGGACAGTCCTCAGCCAGTCCCTTTGCTGTTTTATCCCATCACGTGTGAGCTTGGTGGCCCGCATTCCAGTCTCTGCCAAGCCTCTGACTTGTACCGCTGTACGCCAGCCAGACCTCACCTCTCGAAGTGAGCCTTTAGAAACTCAGTCTCAGCATTTCCAAGTGGAAATTCATTTTCTTGCCTCTCAAGCTATCTTCTTCTGAGTTGGTAACTACTCGCCTCTTATTCATCCAAACTTAACTACACTGTCATCCTCTTTGCCGTTCTTTCCCTTACTCCCACAGTTGCCTTAAAGGCACATGTGTGTTTCCTTAGTTTCCCCTAAGTTCTGCTCCTCCACTAATATTGACCGTGCTTTCAAGACTGTCGCCTCCAGTTGATGCCCTCATAACAGCAATATAACTGTTTTCTCCATATGGTCTTTAAAAATGCTTTTTTTGTGCTTTTTTTTCAATCCATTATTTTTTATCTTTGTGTATGGGTTGATTGGCCTGCATGTATGTTTGTGCATTATATATGTGCCTGGTGCTCTCAGAGGCCAGAAGAGGGCGTTGGATCTCTTGGAGCTAGAATTATAGACAGTGTGAGCTATTCTATGGGTGATGGGAGTGAGTTCTCTAGAACAGCCTGTACTCCTAACTACTGAACCATCTCTCCAGCCTCATTTCTGAAGATTTATTTAAGTTTTAAGTTATGTGTGTCTGTGAGTGTGTAACTACAAACGTGTGAGTGTAGTGGCTGCAGAGTCCAGAAGAAAGCATCAGATACCCTGGAACTGAAATGGCAGGCGGTTGTGAGCCACCCAACCTGAAGGTGGGTTCTCTGCCACAGCTGTATGTAATCTAAGCCACTGAGCTGCCTCTCCATCGGCACTGCTGCCTTCCCCTCCCTCTGCCTCGCCTCCCGCTCCCTCTGCAATACGTTGTCCACTGTGCTCCTGGAATGACTGAGCTGAATTCAGACCTAATTCAGATAGTTAGCACATTGTTTTTCAGGGATGTGTTAAGGCCTATCAGAGAACATGCCTTTACATGACCATCTAGAGTTTTCAGGATCATGCTTTGCTTGCCCTTTAGACATAAGAATCATATCCTTCCACAGTCTCAATTACACATATATGCAAGGATTTTTGGTCTCTTGTCTTTAATTTTGCTTATGGCATTTTTAAAAAATTTCTTCTTAGATGATGCATGTGCTCATTTTGCTGGAAAACTCTCATTTATTCTTTAACTTCAAACCGGTGTCTCTAAAATCAATACCAAGCGGATTCATTTTTTTGTCACAAAGCTTGGTGCTAGCAAGATATGCTCTTGCATATGAAAGCATGAAGGTGCAGCTTTAATACCTCATTAAACAAGAATTTTTAAAAATTCTTTATTTATAAACCTGGTTTTTAAGACAAGACAGGAATTATACAAAATTCTTATCCCAATTTAAAAGTATCTTTTGAGACCTGTTGTCTCTTTGGCTGGCTCACATCACATAGTTGTCCTCAGTCAAGATGACGGTGAAGCCATGACACCTGTCCTTTTCAACCCTAGTCAAAATGACGACCACCCGTGTGGTTGGCCTTAATTAAGATGGCGGCAAGCCACGTGTTTCTCTGAACAGATCAAACCCAAGTTACAAGTTTCAAGTTAACTTTTTGTTACAGATATTACAGACATTTATCCATACTCAATAAGTTATTAATCTATAATTGAGACATAGAGAACATAGTACATTCACACATTCAAGTCCAGTCAGAAACAAACATGCAGTGGCCACATGTATTTAAATACTGAGTGGAGCCTGAGGCAATTCTGCACAGCCCTGTGTTTGCAACAAAACGTATAAGCACAGATCCACTTATACATATAAAATAACAAAACTTTTCCTACCTCTTCTAGTACTGCAGTTTCAGGGAAGGAGTACCTTGTTAGCTTCTGAATTCAATTTTTCTGAGCAAGAGGTGGGGCTAGATCAATGAAGCTTGGTTGTGGGACCTGAAACTCTACATTGCTCAACCCAAGTTGTAATACACAAAGACCAGACACATATGACAAGGCTCAGAAAACACGAAAAGAAAGAGGCACCAACAGGAAACATGGGGCAGCGACATTTAACAATTGGAGTTCTCTGTTCTAGAGCCCTGTCTAGTATTTTTCTGTACAACCCAGATGCCAGGTATCCATCAGGCTGAGTTACCCCAGACTTCCCAGGCCCCCAAATCCAAACCCGCCTATCATCCTTCTTCCTTCCTTCCTTCCTTCCTTCCTTCCTTCCTTCCTTCCTTCCTTCCTTCCTTCCTTTCTTTTCCTTTTTCTCAAATTCCCACAGCACAACATGCCTGAATATTTCATGGGCCTTGGTTCCCTGAAGATCCTTTTCTCCTTTGGTTCTTCAGATTAACACAGTTTCTGTTTAGCTATCTTCACTGTCTGTTTGCTATCTGTTTAATTAGTTCTATTTTCTGCTAAATGTTTCTTTCTCGGTTCCTTTCAGTTGGGTTTACTCTTCCTTCCAGGAGCAGAAACTCAGTAGCTGACTCAAAGCCTTTGCCAATTCTCTTGTGGTGTATGTTTGAGATAGCCCAGGAGGGTATTATATTTATGGGCTTCCTGTAACTGGATGGCAGAAATAGAGACATTCTAAAGAGACACCCATGACTCTCAATCTGACTATCAATCTATTGAAACAATGGATCCCAAATAAATGGGAATTTCTCTCCCAGGAATCTCATGCTGGGAGAAGGACAAGGCACCAGCCAGAAGGGAAATTTGTCTCCCTGAGAGAGATCTTACATGGTTCTAACAACTTGTCCAGTCACCGTGTAGGATGAGACTGCAGCCCAGACAAGGATAGATCCGTGATTCCCAGGGTCACACCTTTACTGGGACTACTCAGATATGCACATCATTAGCCTTCTACCGTAATCTCTCTTCAGAGAAGGACTTACGGTCCTGGATCTCTTTGTCCCTCTTCCCAGCGTGACCACATTGAATACATCGTCTTTTCTGCCCCCCTTTATTAATTCAGTTCTTTTAATAAGCTTGTTGAGGATAGGTGGCCAGCCCTGGGTTGGGACAGAGGCTGTGACCCCCAAGTTCAATAACATGCCTGCCTTGGCCTCCCAACTTCTCTGATGAGAAGAATATGTCACTCCATCTGGTTCTGTGATAATATCTGGTTTTTAGACTACTAGCTACCTCTTGTTCTGGTTATGGGAGCTTGATACGGCCTGGCCATTCAGATAATGCAGACTACCAGGCTGTTATTCACCTCCAGTTCCCAGTGTTCTGGCTAGAAAAACAGGTTATATGTCTTTGTCTTTGAAAGGACAATCCTGCGTGCTTTCCATTCCTGGTTTCCCTGGAATCTGTAGGTGCAAAGACCTTCACACTCCTGACACAAAGGTGTTATCATTTTCTCTAATTATACAATGGCATATAGACTTTGTGACTATACCACAGTTGAACAGGATCACAGGATGTGGCCACTATCAATAATGGTTTCTCTACAGCCTGTAAAGTCAGGTAAATCTTAGCAACCCACCACCTCATTATCTAGGACTTAGAGCTTTTCAGGCCATGTGGCCTCTGTCATAAGTTCCCCGCCCTGATATTACAGCACAAAAGGTGGCGTAGATAATGAGCAAGCAGATGACCATGCCTGTGTCCCAGTACGTATGGACACCACAACTTTAGCGATTTTCATGAGACACCAATGCTTTCTTCTGGGGTTTCCAACTAGTTAAAAATGAAAAGGCCACTCTGGGATTATTAGCAAGAAAACTAAAAGGTTCTGGACTGGATGTGGTCCCTGGACCACAGTTAGGGCACAATTGCAGAATGCAGACTTTATAGCACAGGGAATTTATGTCCTATTTTTTCATCTGTTTATTTTAAGAATATTTTAATTGTGTGAATTAATGGAATATAGCATAATAATACTATATTTTTAATATATGCATGTCCTTATTATTACTTTGTGTTTAGATCCATCTATTTCTTTTCCCAGGAAATTAATAAAATATATTCTAGGTTTCTGTGAGTCATAGTCCTCTTGCTGTTCCTTACTTCTTCTGAATGAGGACACGTTCTGTCTAATCTCCAGCTGTCCCTTCACTCTCTACCATCAAGTCCTCTAGACGCCACTCTTCTTAGACCCCTATGGCTTTTCTAAAAACACAAAACAGGAACACGCATTTGAGGATGAGGGTAAAGGAGTGCGCTGTGAAATGTTTCTTTCTGCTTCTGATTAATTTCATTTAGCATGATATCCTTCAGGTCCATCCATTTGGTTGACCTGATGAAACACCATTTTTCATGCTTAAATAACACTCTATTATGCTGAATCATCCTGTTTTTTTAACCTTTACAGCTCATGGGCAGGTTGAACTTACTGAGTTGATGGATAAAGTGAAAACTCTCACAGGTAATAAATTAATATAAATCAAATTATAAATTATATTTAGTTTGTCTTACCACCTTATCTTTTTGTTTTGTTTTGTTTTTTGAGACAGGGTTTCCCTGTAGTTTCTAGAGCCTGTCCTGGAACTAGCTCTTGTAGACCAGGCTGGCCTCGAACTCAGAGATCCACCTGCCTCTGCCTCCCGAGTGCTGGGATTAAAGGCATGCGCCACAACCACCCGGCTTTCCACCTTATCTTTTGTATGTTAAATTTTCATCTGATTTATCTAATCTCCTAGAAATATGTTTTTTATTGTCTTTGGTTTTGTAATAAAATTTTAGTTTTGTGTCTTGGTAGAAAGTTATTTGATATTTATATATAATATGAAAATATTCCAATATGGAAGAAAAAGCAAATTCTAGATTAAACCATTGAATGATAGAGTAAAACTCTGATAGAGATGTAGGTGACTTTATTATTTAAAAATGCTCAGAAACCTGGCATGATTTACTTGGATAATAAAGCTCCAATCCAGTAGGAAATTGCATGCATAAGCCTCTTTTTCCTGTGCCTTGGTAGTCTACACATTAAACTGTGTTGTCTTACTTTTATTAATATGAAGTAAAGCATTTCACTAGCATTGAGCAAAAATATTTATTCACAAATCCAATTGTGTGTGTAAGTTAGTGTGTATGAGAGAGAAAGTGTGTATGAGAGAGTGTGTTGTGAGAGTGTTTGTGAGAGTGTGTGTATGTGAGAGTGTGTGTGAGAAAGAGTGTGTGAGAGTGTGTGAGAAAGAGAATGTGTATGTAAGAGAGAGTGTTGTGTGAGAGAGAGTGGGGGGAGAGAAAGTGTGTGTGAGAGAAGAGGGTTTGTGTGTGTGTGTGTGTGTGTGTGTGTGTGTGTGAGAGAGAGAGAGAGAGAGAGAGAGAGAGAGAGAGAGAGAGAGAGAGAGAGAGAGAGGGAGGAGGGAGAGGGAGGGAGAGAGAGAGTTACATGCTGTCCTCACTCTAGTAAAATTAATGTGGTATAGGGTGAGATGAGATAGGTTTATGCGTGTTTTAGAGTAGGATGTATTTAAATTATTTCGTGTTTTGAAGGAGGAGAGATTGATGTCAACGATGTGAGAAATACGCTGAAAAACATGGGGATCGACCTGGAGGAAAAAGAAATGTCGAAGCTGCTAAAACGTCTTCCAGTCAACGGTGAGAATTTCAGATGTTATCATTAGTTCTTTTAAAGAACTTAGAGAGTTCAGGGCAGCCATGGATTCATAGTAAGACCCTGTCTGAGAAAAGAAGGAAGGAAGGAAGGAAGGAGGAAGGGAGAGAGAATTTAGTATTATGTTTGTGTGTCTGTGTGTGTGGTGGGGGGGATGAGGGGACTGTCCAGCTTGTTTTTTAGGCTTATGTAGCGGGCAGTGAGCCACACACATCCTACTGTTTCCTCCTCAATGTTTTTTTCTTTCATGGGTTCTGTGTTCAGATTCACTCAGTAAACACTTTACCAACTGAACCATCTCTGTAGTCCCTGGTGGTGGCAAGCTTTAAAGTTACCTTCAGTTGATTGTGGAAGAAAGAGCACACATCTCAAGATCCTTTGCCCAGAATTGTGCTGCCACCTGAGTGAAAAGACTACACATTAGGTTGTGATTGAGACACAGACTGGGACACGCGTAATAGAGACACAGGCTAATGACAAGGCTGTAAAGAAGAAAGCAGTCAAGTTAGCCAGAGTGAACTACTCTCTCTGAGGGAAAACAAACCAAGCAGACCCACCTCACTTGACATGTTTAAAAAAAGGAAGGAATAAAAATTGATTTATGAGGAGGAAGATGTACTGAAAGCTGCCTCTGCACCTTGATCTTACCGCTTTCCATTGACCTCATGTGTGTACATAACCATATAAGTCTTTTTCAAATTCTAGCTTCTATATCTTACCTTAGTGAGTTTTCCTTTATGTCTGTGACCTCACACGAACGTTTCTTACAGAAAACGGGAAGGTCTATCAAAGTCGGCTGATGGACAGTATGAAGTCTCTTACAGGTGAGAGAGCCCTGATGACACGCAGGCAGAGCTGAAATCTCGGTTTCTTTATCAGCACCGTGTGGGTGCTGTGACTGCTACACTCAGACTTCCCTTGTGGGTTACTTGCCATTTGCTCTCTTAGCTTCTGTTGTTCTTAGAAAGAAACCCATGCCCTGGGAAGTGAGGTACTGAGGGAAAACGAACCAAACAGACCAACCTCACTTGACATGTTTTAAAAAAAAGGAAGGAATAAAAATTGATTTATGAGGGGCATTTGGCCAGTAGTAGAAACAATCTGATGCTTCGGAAAACAAAAAGCAAATTGTACATGTGGCAAAAATGAAGCAAACCCGCAAGGCTTGTCCCGCCTTTGCTGAACTGGTGGTGCAATTGATCTATCGAACCCTTTCCAGCTGTGCGCTGGGTAGACTGGCGCTTGAAGCCGGGTTCATGTGGGAAGGTTTCTCTCCTTAGCCCATTGTGGATTCCTTTATTATTGTTACTATTATTGAGCTATGTTTTTTTTCTGTCTGCTGAAAATTATAACAGTAGATAAAATTTGATAATTTTGAAACTTTTGGTTGCTTAATTTTTGTTCATCTGCCTGTGTTTTTCACAAGGAGGGACTGTAAGTGCCAATAAACTGGATTCTTTTCTGGAGAGCATGGGCATGAAACTCGAAGAAAAGGAACTTGACGACCTGATTCGTAATCTGCAGCAGAATAGTAAGCCTTGAACCTCACTGGGATGTTGTTTAAACAGAACCAGCCTCACACTCATCAGCTCACCTGTTTTATATGGCAGGGCGGCAATCTGTAAGAAATCTGTAAGATTTCTGTAAGAAATCTGTAAGAAATCTGTACAGGGAGAAATCTGTAAGAGTGTGTGTGTGTGTGTGTGTTATGCCTGTGCACCGCGTGTGGGCTATGCCCACCCTGGGAACTATATAGAGAACTGATAAAAAGGAAACCATAGGAACAGAGAACAGTTAGAAGACACCACAATATCCAGAAGAGCGATGAACTTGCACAGGGAAACAGTGTTAGAGCTTGTAATTGTAGCAGAAAAACCACAATTCTGAAGACAGAGCCTATGATAATAACTCAAGGATTGACTATCAGCCTGGTTCTCTACATAGCATCCTGGAGTTATCCTGTTAATATACAGATCACATCAGGAAACTCCTGGGCTCAAAACACCCTTCCAGGTTTTCTAGTTTCTCTCAAGGTTAAAGTCAGAGTCCTTACAATGACTTAGGAGGTTTACATGATGTATTTAGTCTCCTGAAATCTTCCGCTAGTTTCCCATGCTTAGCCCGTTCTAGAAACACTCATCCTCAGACATATGAGCCAGTCACGCTGCCTTCTCTAGCTTTTTCACTGACTGAAACATCCACCCCTCAGACATCTACGTGGTCCAATCCCTCCTCTTTTAAGTCTTTGCAATGTCACCTCTGTAATGTCTCTAAACTTCAGCAGTGGCACTTGGCAGAATCCTCTGTGCCATGTCTCAGATTTGCTATCATTTTCTACCACCTAACACACCCCATGATCTTCCTTTCCATGTGTTACTATGTCTCTGTTGTTTAAGGAACAATGCCAATTCCAAAGGAAGTACTCAATAACTGTTGCCTTTAACTGAATTTAGTAAGCCTCTACAGTATGCATAGTTGATTGCTGTGTAATATAATTAAGCCTAATATTCTAAAATATTCTATAATATCAACATTGACTATCAAATAGCAAGTCAAATTAAAATTAAATGGTAATAATTATTTGTAGATTGGAGAGTCTCCCTAATCCAGTAGGACCACCAGCATGTGATAGGAACCAGTTTTTGGTTTTTGCTTCATTTATATATTAAAGAGAAAGGTATACTCTAAAGTTTCCAAGCAAGAAAATTAATTTCAAATAAGACTCAAAATTCAAATTTTTGTACCCAGAGTAACTTAAAAGATAGAGAATGCAGAGTAACATGATTGCTCAGGAATTTTAACATGTAGCGCCATGTGTTCCTTTCAACCTGGAAATTTCTTTCTTTGTCTTTTTTCTTCTTTTCTTTTAAAACAATCTTTTCTATTTTACATACCAATCCCAGTTCCCTCTCCTGTCCCTCCTCCTTCTCCCATCACTTTTCCTCCACCCATTCCCCCATCCATTCCTTAGAGAAGGTGAGGCCTCTCAGGAGAGTCTACAAAGTCTGTCACAGCACTTGAGACAGGACCAAGGCTCTCCTCCATGTATCTAGGCTGAGCAAGGCATCCCTCCATAGGGAATGGGCTCCAAAAAACCAATTCATGCATTAGGGATAAATACTGGTTCCATAGCCAGTGGCTCCACAAACTGCTTATGCCACACAACTGTCACCCACATTTAGAGGCGCTAGTTCGGTCAGATGGAAGTTCTCCAGCTGTCCGTCCAGAGTCAGTGAGCTCCCACTAGCTCAGGTCAGCTGTTTCTGTGGGTTTCCCCATCAAGGTCTTGACCCCTTTGCTCACATTATCTTTACGACTGTGACAATTCTAGAGCAAGTCTTAGAACTAGTGTTCCTTTGGTGTCTTATATCAAACTTTTGATCTATGCTGATGACTTAACTTTCTATTATTTTATAGTTGATGGGAAAGTCAGTCTCAGAAAGGTAATGGATGAAGTTAAAACCATTTCTGGTGAGTAAGGAGGTGGCATGAACTTGCCATTCTTGAGCCTGACACTGTCTCTTACACTTCCTAGCTGCCCAGCCGCTGACTCTGAAAATGTGTGTGGTTTTATTTTTACTGTATTTTCACTACAGCTGAGTATTACACAATTCAGTCTCTAAAGTGGATCAATGGGTTGGATATTCATAGCATGTTGCTTTACTCCATAGTTTGTTTTCTAAAAATACCAATTGCTCTAAAGCATTGTTTATTCAAAATTCAGATGGAAATAGTAAATATATAAAATAATTGCCCTTGTTACTGCAACCACTTAATCATATAAAGCAGATCAAAAAGCACCTGGTGAGAATGTGAATGTTTAAATCACTTATCTGCGTTGTTCTGATCATTAGCCAGTTATACAGCCAGAATGAAATATGTCTTGACTTTAGGCTAAGAGAACTTCTTCAATAAGTTAGATAACTTTAACGATTCCTCCATGAAAATTCATTCTCTCTTCCTCTTCTTTTGTCTTTCTCATTCTTCCTCCTCCTCTTCTTTCTCTTCTTCCTCTTCCTCTTCCCCTTTCTTCTCCTCCTTCCTCTTCCTTCTCACTTTTCTTCTCTCTCTCTCTCTCCTTTTCCCTTTCCAAGAAAAGAGATAATTTCATTCTTCTCTTGCTTAGTCTCAAATTGTGACTCTTTAGCCAGGCATAAGGATTGCAGATCATTAAGTGGGTCTTTAAATTCTCAAGGAATCATATTCTCATTTTTTAAAGGAAACAAGGTTGATGGAAGCAGTCTTCAAGATTATCTCAGAAGCCTGGGGATTGAGATAACAGGTGCAGAATGCTCAGAGCTCAAGAAAACCCTGCATACTGATGGTAAGTCAGTTACCTCTTCAACCTTATGAAAGCACTAATTTTATGGCTATTTATGAGCACTTGTAAGAACTTTCTATGCCACTTCCACTAGTAATTCTAGAACTCTATTGACTAATTATTAGATTCTAGGTTATCCTGAAGCCATGTCGCTAATAATTAAATTTTACCTCTTAGATCATTAAAACTTTCAATCATCAGTAATTGCTATAACTTAGCATTTATCACAAATTGTGAAGCTTAGTTATGGTCAGAGAAAGACAAACGAGGAGAGTGAAGAGTTAGAACAAGGGCAAGGAAGGATAATTCAGGTGGAAATAAAAGGGTAGCAATGATAGAGAGTCCCAGGTCTGAGTCCATAGGTTCAAATCCTGGCTACACTACCTGTCACTGTGTTGTCTTGGACTCTACATCCTGAGTCCCACATCTTCAGAATGGGAGTGAGAACTGGACAAAACAAAGCACCTTGAAAAGTGATTGGTGCATAGTTAAAAGGGATAAACGTGATGGACTGTGATGGGATGCTGGGATGATGGCCATGGCAATAGTGTTGGAGGCAGCAATGGTGATCATGCTTGAGAGCGGTCCTAGTACACAGTGACTTAGGTGACAAAGAAATTTGTCACTTTGTCAAGGTTTGCCATTCCAACTTGCATTTTAGAGTAAACATGAAAAGCAGATTCTAGTCGTAGAACATGTCATCTGCATGACTCTCACTCTGACATGATTCTAGAGTCATAAAACATGTCATCATCATGACTGTCATTCTGACATGATTCTACTAGAGTCATAGAACATATTATCTGCATGCATGTCATTCTGACATGAATTTACCTTTTCTTGTAGCTGCTGGGAAGTTATATCAGAATAATGTGCTAGATGCTGTAAAGTCTCTTAAAGGTAACAATTTAAATATTAGATTCCAGTGTCTGTAGTTATAAGTATTAGACATTTACTAACTACTTATGCTTCCTTACAAATTGGTTTTATTAGGGAATATCTATAGCATGAATAATAAAAAGCTAGAGATAGATATTGGAGTTCAAGCTGAAGATCAGAAAAGCAAAGCAGCCAAGCCACTAGAGAGATCTTACCTCTACCAGACAACAAAGGGGAGATCCGGCAATGCTCTCCTCCAACCTCAGACTCCACACTCCACTGAGTTTCTGTCTCTTCCCCCTTATAGTCCTCTCTCCACCCAGACATATTGCTCCTTTCTCCACCTTCCTAGTGCTGGGATTAAAAGCATGTGATCCCAAGTACTGAGATCCTTTTTGTGTGGGCTCTGTTTCTCTTTCAGACAGATTGAATCAAGTGTAGCAGCCCAAGGTGGCCTTGAACTAACAGAGATCCATCTGCCTCTGTTTCCCAAATCTTGGGATTAAAGGTGTGTGTTACCACTCCCTGGCCTGAATGGATGATTAGTATGGCTGCTTTGCCCTCTGATCTTCAGGCAAGCTTTACTTATTAAAATACAAATAATATACCACTATAAACATCCTTATTTCTGTTTCTTCATATAGCCTTGAGTTGTCCCAAAGTTTATCAGAAGGAAAAAAGTAATTTGAAAAATATTTTTATATAGCAAAGAGTTATTTATAACTTTATGTCAAATAGTCTAAGCCTTCAAGGCCAAAAATGACCTCTACTACTTCTGAAGCCAAGATAAGTTGCTTCCTGTGGCCGTTTCTTCCAGTCAACGTTTGGTGAAACAAGTTCCATTCATAATTCCTCTCCTAACTTTCTGACGTTGGCATAACTTATCACACCGTTGTTTTTCCATCACACCTCTTAGCCAATAACATCTATTAAATAAGATGGGGTACAGTGATACCTTGAATGCACTGCAGCCATTTAACTGTCTTCTTTTTCTGTTTCTAAGGAGGGACGGTTGATCCCAGGGACCTGGACAAAGCTCTTGGAAACATGGGAATTGAACTCACAGAGAAAGAAAGTAAAAATCTAAGACATAACCTCCCAGTCAAAGGTGAGCAAGAAATTATAACATCTGAGTGTTTTGGAAGGTCAAAAGATTATCTCCAGATATCTATACTATATGCCAAAACTATGAAATTTCAGCAAGACCAAGAAAGAAGTCATTGTATTTCATTGTGTTGAGATACGCTCCCTCTGTCCCTGTGTCTTTGGGGTTTTTATCGTGATTTTTTCCCAAAGGCCTTTTCTGTTTCTTTGAGTGATCATGTGACTTGTGTCCTTGTATTCAGCTCAGTGATGTATTACATTTATTACCTTGTATATAGTGAATGGTGTCTTCATCTCTGGAATGAAGGCAGGCTGACCATGATGAGTGATATTTTTCTGTGTTCTTAAATGAAATTTATAAGTATTTTTACTGAAAATGTTTGTGTTTGTGTTCACCATGGAGATTGGCCTGCCATTCTCTTTATTGATTTTGGCATTGGTGCAGTGCTGGCTTCTAAACAAGTTTGGAAAGTAATCTTTCCTTTTCTATTTGATTCTGCTGGCTACAGATTTGTCAATTTTATTGGATTTTTCAAATAATCCTCTTTTTTCTCAACTCTGTTGTTCTATTATTTATTCTATTTCTCTCCATCTGAGCTTTGGCCTTATTTTGATACAGTTCACTTCCCAGGGCTTGTGAAGGACTGAGTCTAAGCTACTTGGGCACATGGAAGAGAATTAGCAAATTAGGCTTTTTGTGTAATGTTTTGTTCTTTTGGCTTTTGGGGGCCCCACCACCAAGCTCTCAAATAAATTACATACAGAGGTTTATTTCTTGTTATGAATGTCTGGCCTTAGCTTGGCTTGTTTCATGCCATCTTTTCTTAATTTAAATTATCTAGACTACCTTTTGCCTCTGGGCTCTTATCTTTCTCTATTTCTGTATACCTTTCTTTACTTCTTTCTCAGTGGCTTACTGTGTAGCTGGGTGACTTGCCCCTGATGTCCTCCTCCTTTGTTCCTCCTTCTATTTATACTCTCTGCCTTCCAGCCCCACCTATCCTTGCTCTTGCCTCACTATTGGTCATTCAGCTCTTTATTAAATCATCGGGTGTTTTAGATAGGCAAAGAATCACAGCTTCACAGAGTTAAGCAAATGCAACATAAATAAAAGCAATGCACCTGAAAATATTTCCCAACAAGACTTCTCTTAGTTGTGACTGATTTATAGATACCAACAATGTCTCACACATGCCTCCAAAATAAGTTGTTATATAGACTAACTGATATTAATGCTTGATATATTTAATAAATGGATTATCAAATATTTAAATGAGGAACTATATGGAGAACAATAAAATGCTGGAGTAATTGTCTCATATATACAGAAATAAGTATCCTGAAAGCCATGGTAATTGGAAAATAAGAGAATAGTATTTTAACCAAAAGATGAAAATTTTACATTTGTGGTGACCACTGATGGAACTTTATGGCTAGTGTAAGCCAAATTTTATACTCTTTCTAAGGCAAAATAATTTCTTATAACATGAGAGGCCATATGACCCAGGACATATATAGTCTTGTTTTGATGGAAGATTGGCTCAATTTCTCTTAATTATAAATTAAATAAAAAATTTAGAAAAAAATAACAAAAAAGATTAGATTTTGATTAAAGCATCCTGTGTATTTAAAATATGTTTCATCTTGTTATTTGTGTCTTTTCTCGTAGCTGGGGAGAAGATTGGTCTCAGGAAGCTTCTAGATGAAGTAAAGGCATTGAGAGGTAAGTGACAGAGTACTGGGAATGAACCTAAGAGCATAAACAGTTCTACTGGGTCACATTATAATGCTTTTGTCATAGCTGTTGCCAGTATTCAGATAGTTTACCTTTTATTAGTAAGCGGTATACCTCTAATTGACTAGAGTTAAAATGTGGATTAGCTATACTTCAGTTACTATCTCTTTGCCAAAAAAATATGCATATGAACGTTTTGTCTGTATGTATGTCTGTGTAGCATGTGAATGCCTGGTGTCCATGGAGGCCTAAAAAGAATATCAGATTTCCTGGAAATTGTAAGCCACTTCATCAATGCCAGAACTCAAACCCAGGTCGTCTGAGGAGCAGCACATGCCCTAACAACTACTGAGCCATCTCTCCAGCCCCTCTATGCAAAATTTTGATTGTCTGCCTTTAACTAGTCTTTTTCTCTTAAGTTTTTCTCAGTAACATTATTCATAACTACTGAGTTTAAGTAAGTCCTAATTGATAATAAGGGAAAGCTTCAGTTAGAGATATAGAGCATCACAAAAGGACTAAAATAAATTTTACCGGCTAATATATGAATATAGACCACCTAAAACAGTCTGATCCATGGTGATGTCGTATTCCCCACACAGGTGTACACCATGTAATACTTTCCCTGTGATTATGAGAAGATACATTTTACCTGTGTTTATTTTGAAGTTTTGTTCTTGATACAGTAGTTGAGAGCTGTATCTAAGATGAGAATATTTAAGTAATTTTTAAAATTCTTACATTTTTATTACTTATTTGTAGGAGAACCTATTGATATGGGTGATTTAGATGACATTCTGGAAAACATGGGGCTAGAACTTACAGAAAAGGAATTGTTGCAGCTGGTGAGAAAGTTACAAGCTGATGGTAAGTGTTTAAAATAGACACAACTGTTTCAGTGGGGACAGGTTTTTTTTCTCTAGTCAACACTAGTAACATCTAGGAGACAGTTTTTTAGTGTTGCAACTGGCAGGGACCGGTTGGTGGTAACACTGGTAACTAGTGGATGAAGCCATAGATTACTAACAACCATAGAGTAATAGAGAATTTCATTGAGTAAGACAGAGTTGCATACAAGAATCATCCAGCCTAAAAGTTCTGTTATTAAAAATGTCCTCCATGTAACCTTTTGGGAAGCTTAGATTTGCAAGCTTATATACAAACACTGTCCTGTTTGATTCTGAGTGAAAAAGCCTGTCAAAAAAATAGAGCTTCATCCTAACTGAAGAAGACATAATCAATTCTGCAGCTAGTTTTTCACTTAGAAATAAAAATATATCATCACTATGATTCAACAGCAAGAAATGGCTGCTGCTACTATTAATTTTACAGTCATGCTTAATGTTAAGCAAAAAGGCAAGGAAAATGAAATGGGGTGTGTACTGGGCATCAGAATATTAAAAGCAAAAGAAGAGATAATAGGCTACATACTTCAGCATCATGTTGGCTTTACATAGCACAGTGGCTAATCATCATTGTCATTTGGAGAAGGGTCTGAGAGATTACCTAAGGAGTGTGCCTAGAAGTGTTTCCAGAAATGATTAATGGAGGAGGAAACCCACCCTGAATGTGGCACCTACATCTGGGGTCACAGACGGAACAAAGTGTGGTGGAAAAGATGGAAGCTCTTACACAGGCATCTCTCTCCTCTCTC